>NW_012156411.1:390566-438229 GCF_000151545.1 Saprolegnia parasitica CBS 223.65
CAAGGCCACGTCATCCAAGGCAGCCACGGTGCGACGGAGGCGCATTGGGTTCGGCAAGCCGCTGCGCTCACTCTCAACACATTTACAAGACAGATCTCGAGACGCCCACAAGGCAGAGGAAGGACGTCGAGTCTTCCGCTCGACGCTGACGCAACTTCCCGCTGCCGCGCTCGCGATCCGAGCAGCTACTACCGCACGATTGCACATCCGGCACTTAGCTCGTCGCGCTGTGGTGCCATCTCTTGACGCGTCGCTGGTCGCTCTCCGCGACGATCCTTGGTGTGCACGCTACCTGGTCCCTCGCACAATCTCGAATCACGACCACTAACGCTTCTCGCTGACGCACCGGCCAGGCCTCACGAGCGCATTAGGAAGTCCACCATATCTTTATAATTGCATGTAATATAACTCAGTTCAACAACGTCCTGGCATCGTGCGCACGACAGTCGCCGACGCTTAAAATAGTGACGTGGCGAGCTCAGTCTGAATTTCGCCATCGACTTGAACCGTCCTAAATGTCAACGACAAAAAAGGGGGTCAAGGATGAACCTGGTATTTCACGAATGTCGGCGGAAGGCAGTCTCGATCGAGCAAAGCTTCTTAGTGCTCACGCATTCACGTGCAGTCTAGACGGAGCAACGACGCGGCTGGTTCGGAGCCTGCAACCAACCTTATAGCGGACCTCGAATAGCGATGCAGCTTGGCACCACGACCACTTATGCTCATCTTATCGGCGCACACCACTCTATCTTACTGTAAGTACTGGATTCCGCCCAACTGATTTGCACCTAATTTACTCGCCGGAGATGTCACTTGAACGCCCAGCATCGAAATACAACCCACGGCCGTTGTGTGTCGTTGGGCTAATTTGAGCTCGCAAATCCTACATCCAGTACTTGACCATCGTTCATTTTGCGATCGTCGTGCATGACGCACCCGCCGTCCCAACGGCGCGTCGTGCCCGTCGCGTCCGAATCCAACCTCCGCGGGCTTGCGCAGCAAAAAGACGTTCAAAAGTGGAAGCTCGACGACTGCATCGAACCGGTGATCCTTCCAGCCGACAAAGCTAGTACTATCCATGTCTGGGCGCTTGGCTTTGTATGTGTCATTGGCGGCCACCTCTACGGCTGGAACGAAGCGCTTCAAACCGGGTTTTTGCCATTCGCGCTTTCCCAGATCGTCACGGGCGCCGCGTACGTGGTCTACGTCACGTCGATCGCCGAGGTCTCGTGCAAAGTGCCGTTTGCCGGCGTTTCGTACAGTCTCACGCGCATTACGCTCGGGTTCTTTTGCGGTTTTGTCGTCGGATTCGTCGAGCTCCTTGAATACGTGGCGTCCGCAGCGTGCTCGGTGGGCTACGTTGCCGACTTCGTCACGGCGGCCTTCGCGTGGGACGACCATTGGAAGCCATTGATCTGGTTTGTCTTCTACGCCGTCTCGATCGCCGTCTTTCAGCTGCCAGGACGCATCTACTGGCGACTCATGGTCCTCTTTGCATTCGTCTGCGCCATCCCGATGCTGCTCGTTGTCGTCGCCGGGTGCATGTACGGCGACTTGGCGCAGAACGGCGCGTATCGCGACGACCCGCTCGCGCCTGTCTGGGCGACTGGCACCATCACGACTGCGTATTTTGCGTGGCTGCCCTACACGACGTGGGGGTACGCCGGCGTTGAGTCGCTCACGCTCATCGCCGGCGACACAAAGGAACCAAAGCGCACGTTGCCACGCGGCATGCTATGTGCGGTCGTGACGCTTTTCTGCTCTAACATGTCGATGGTGTTCGTCGTGCCGTCGCTGCCGCCGGGGATTGCCTCGGCGGTGAATGCCACCTTTCCACTCAACAACGGGCTCGGGATGCTCGGTATCTCGGAGACCGTTGGCCAGTGGTTGATTCTACCCGCCCAAATGGGCATGGCGGCGGGCTTTTTTCTGCAGTACGCGCACTTGACGCAGTCGCTCGCGAACTCTAACATGCTGCCGGCGTGCCTCGGCCTCAAGAACCAGGCGACGACGTTAAAGCCCATGGTCGCCGCGTCCGCGTTTGGGTACCTCCTCTGTACGCTCTCGCACCTGAGCCCCGCGTTTGAAAAGGCCTTACAAAACCTCTTTCTCTTGGCCGCGACGTTTTGCTACAGCGCGCAGCTCATTGGTTTCGGCATGCTTCGGACAACGTACCGCTGCGACTCGAAAGAATTCACAAGTCCGTTCGGTATTCCCGGCGCTGTGTTTGCCGGTAGCGTCTACTTGCTGCTCGCGCTCTCGATTGCCGGAGGTTTTCAGGGTGACGACGGTGTCGCGGTCGCGTCGTTTGCAGCGTTTCTACTGCTGCTCTTGATCTACTACCACACCGTGTGCAAGTCAACACAGACGCTCACCAAGGACGAGTACGCGGCAGTCTTCAAATTCTCCGTCATCAAGTACAACGCCGCACGATTTAGCAAGTCGCGCTCGCACCGCCGGAGCCCAATCACCAAGACGATTGCGTGGGCCGCGGGCCTCGTCGGCGAGTCCAAAGCTACTATGGTCAAGTGCCCCGAGGCAAAGACGATCACGGTCAAGACCCAACGCAGTCTCGCACAGCTCGCACCCCACGACGCAACCGGCAACTCCCAACGCGTTGATCGCTGCCTTGGATGTGTAAAATAAACAACAGCTACAGAGCAGCACATGAGTCGCAGTCGTCGATCCTTCACTACCGTCGTCTGCCGTCCTCGCACAAGACAGCTGTCCAGTCCAATGCTAGGGCGATTCATTATACAAGCGTTGAACGGTTGATATTATATAAATTGATATATTGAAACAAGACTGTTGATAAGCCTACGTGAGCTACTACGTGCACGTTGTTGTACGCGCATGCTCTGTAAGAATCCAGTGCTCTTGCACCGCTGTCTTGTTCTGCAACGTCCTTTCCCAGCTCAACCGCGCCAACCGTGGGTTCTCACTCGTCAGGTCATTGATGAATCAGCCTTGTCCCCACTTCACAATGCACCGACTGCATTGCCTTCACCGCCGCGTCTTCTCGATGTCAACGGCGCGTCATGGCGAGCACTCGGACCTCGTGGGCTTGACGGCGCACTTGCTCAAGCAGGCGGTCATGCCGCTCGTCACCTCGAAAGGCACGGCCTCGCCGCTGACGCTTCGGGTGCTGGACGCTGGCGCTGGGAACGGCGGCCAGTCGATGCAGTTGCTCTCGACCTTGCTCACGCAGTGCGAGCAGCTTCTTCCGTGGGAGACCCACCGCGAGTACCTCGTGTTGCATGCGTCCAGCAGCGCCAACGACGTGACCGCGCTCGTCGATGCGTTGGCGTCGGACCCATCGTACGTCAATTCGCACCACAATGCGTTCGCGGGTGTCCTCCACCACAGTTTTTCAGCAGCTCGTGCCGCACAACTCGGTCGATGTGTGCGTCTCGTACGCGGCGCTTCAGTGGCTCTCGACGCTGCCGTCGCCCGTGCCGGGGCCGATGCTCACGCCGGACAATGTCTCGGGCGACGTGACGTGGCAAGCCGCCGCGACGGCCGACTTGACCGAGTTCCTCACTCTGCGTGCAGCTGAAGTCGCCGATAACGGCGTTCTCTCGATGACGCTCATGGCCGATGTCGGCGCATCGACCGTGGGCTTGATGGTGTCGGCGGTCGAGTCGGCGCTCACGGATCTTGTGGCGCTGGACCTGCTTTCGCCGACCTCGCTCGATAAGATCGCCATCGGCTGGTACCTGCGCAGCATGGACGACGTGGCCACAGCGGCCAGTGTCGTCGTCGACAAGTGGGATCGCATCGAGCTGCGCGCGATCTCGTTGCCCGTGAAGATGCCTACTGCGACCGCCATGGCCATGGCCATGTTGTCGCTCTTGGGCCCTACGCTGGCGGCGGGCATGACGGAGCACGAGCGATCGAATCCAGAGCTCGAAAGTGCCTTGGTGGAGCGCTTGGCGGCGCGGTTCGCCGAGCCCGTGTGCGTCCGTGACAAGACCGCGCCGCTCTACGCCGTGATGACGATCGACTACATTTATGCAGCGTTTGCGCGCCGCCACCGCACGTCTCTTTCGATCTAGATGATACCAGGTGAAGCGGATGTAGCAAGATTCTGTGGTTGCCAGATATCAGATATCAGATATCAGATTGGTAATGACAGCGTGCATGGAGGTGGCTTGTCGGCGGCGCTCGGGCCTGTTCCGTTCATCCAAATAACCAAGTCGCGACGCCGCATCGAACCCTGCTATACCCTGCTAGTCCTCTGCTAGTCGGTAATCGAACGTAGATGTTCTCTTCACTCGACCAGAAGCGCACGTCTGCAACAGCTTCTGCTGACTGCGCTTTGGATCCACGCGCCATATTTTCTTGCGAGGTCATGGAAACACGAGATGGATCTATTAGTATTACGCCGTCTCTTTGCGCTGCGTCGGAAGCCACCGATGATCCTTGTTGGCGTTTTCTTGCGGCGCTTGGCCATAAACTTGGAGAGCCGACCGGACTCTTGGAGCTCGTCGTACTTGGCCTTGAGCTCGACCTGTTTCTTGTCCTTGCGCTTGAGGTAGAACGCGCTTTTGCCGCTCGCGACGGCTTCGCGCTCTTCGCGCTTGCGCTTCTGCGTCGCCTCGCGGATCTTGTTGGCGCGGTGCGTCTCGGCGCGCTCCTGCTTGCGCGCCGCGAGCTCTTCCTTGAGCTCGGCCTTGCGCGTCGCACTCTTGGCCTTCTTGAGCTGCTTCTTGACGTCGTCGAGCTCGGCTTCCTTGTAGTCTTCGAGAAACGTGTACGCCTTCTTGAAGAGGTCTTCGTTGAGCTTGCCGCTCGCAGCGTCAAAGCGCGGGTCGCGCGACGCCTTCTTTCGGATCTGGAGCACCTCGCGGAAGCGCGCGACCGGTCGCTTGGACGTCATCTCGCGCGGGCAGTTCTTGTTGGCGCGCTTCGTCGTGGGCGCATCGTCATCCTCGTCGCCACTGCCTTCGTCCGAGGACGCGGCCTTGGGCGCGTTGGCGAAGCCGCTCTTCTTGAGCGCCAACCGCTCCTCGATCGTTAGGTCGGCGTCGTTGCCCTTGGCCATGCTCGTACTACAAGTGCTGGATCATTGGTTCCAAAACTGATTGGTCAATAGCCCTTCGATCGAAGTTTTCTTAAATTCGGCATCATGACTGCCGGAATTCCTTTCGACATAAGGAAGCGCGCAAGCACACGACTTGTGGAATAGACTATACGCGCAAGCACGTCTACATATCGTGGTGCGAAGCGCGATGCCAACGATGCAGCGAGCTGCTCGTTTTGGCTGCAGATGTGGCGCTGCTGGACGGAATTCTGAACTGCAAAGTGGCATCTGCCGAATTCTTCGGTGGTATTTTGTTTCATTTCAATATCATATACAAATAAGCTGTTGTCCAGCGACAATTTTATTAGGTACAAAGTGGGCACACGAAGTTCGAAGTGGATCTCAATTCGGATTGGCCAACAGGTCGCCTTTCGCAGCCCATATTTGCTCTGCCCACGTCATGGCGCCGGCGAGGTCCGTCGGCGCAGCGCTCTGGGAGGCCGCCCGCCACGGCAAGCTCGAAGACCTCAAGAAGTGCCTCGGGCGCATTGGCAATGACATTTCTCTCAAGCCGATGCTCGAGTTCCGCCACCCGATTGAGGGCACGACGCCGCTGCTTGCCGCGACCTTGCACAAGCATGAGGCAGCGCTTCTGCTGCTCGTCGAAGCGGGCGCCCGTGTCCACGCCACGACGCGAACCAAGAAGAAGAGCACGCCTCTCCACGTTGCGGCGTACTATGGCTACGACACCATTGTGCGGCTCTTGATCCAGCACGGCGCCGACGTCTACCGCCAGAACGCGCTCGGTCTCTTGCCGCTGGACGTCGCGCGCTTCAAGGTCCAGATAGCATGCGTCGATGCACTACTGCATGCGATGGAAGTATATCAAGCGCCCATGAGCTACCGCAACGCGAGCAAGGTCTTCAAGAGCTGGCGACGGTGCTTTGTGCGGCTCCTGCGCGTCTCGGGCGAGAAAGCACCGCCGCTGTACGAGCTCGCGTTCTACCCGACCAAAGACAGCGTCTGTCCGATTAAAGTCGCTTGGTTTAGCCCGAATGTCTCGGTCTTGGAGGCCAACCCGGACCACGCGATGGAGCTCCGGTTCGCCCCTGCCGCCATCTGGGTGCCCTATCGGCCGTCCACGTTTACCCGAGACGTTGGCAATTTGCCGCGCGCAAAGCAGCAACCTCGGGCCTTTCGCCTCCTCGTAGAGTCGGCGGCAGCGGTGCAAGAGTGGTGCAACATTGGGACCGTCGTGGCGGCGCAGAGCCGGCACGGCACGACCGCTGCCGATGTCTTTGTCCCGACGGCGCGCAACCCGTACGCCGACGGCATTGCCAAATTCATGGCGGCGTCACTAGTGGCTGAAACAAAGCAGCAAGTACACGCTACGATGAGCCGGTCGACGCCCATCAGTCCAGATAGCAACTCGGCCAATCCCGCAAGCAACCCTGCGAGTCCAGCAAGTATTGATACCCCTTCGAGTCCAGCCTTTTCCCTGAGCCCCGCGTGCGAGCCGCCGAGCCCGGTAATATCGCATCGACCCAGCCCCACACTGCATCTACCACTGAACTTTGACAAGCTCGCGATCGGTCCCATGGTGGCGCAGGCCATGCCGGCTTCCGCGCCGTCGTTTTCAGAGCCAATGGCACCACCAAGCGCACCGCCTCTTGGCGAGAAACTGCCCCTGCACGTGCGTGGTCCACCGCCGTCGTACCGTCAAGCCATCGCGTCCCATACGAACGAAGGCGCCGAGTGCATCATTTGCTTGGACGCGCCCAAGAACTGTGTGACGTTGCCGTGCCGTCACCTCGCGTGCTGTAGCCGCTGTCTCGCACAAGGCGTCTCGTTGTGTCCTGTCTGCCGCGCACCCATCGAGTCGGTGCTTCAAGTGTTCACTTGAGAAGCGTAAACGACTTCCAAAGTTATAAACTTTCATGGTAATCGTCTTGCTTCCAGCACGTATACACATATTCGCATAGCACGAGTACTATTTATTAAATAAGAACGACAACGACTCGTTCGACTACACTTCTGTACAACTCTACTTTGAATGAATCTCACTTGTCTTGTTCGTGGATGCCGGTGGAGGGTGTGATGATCGCAATTGAAATGTGGTCCTCGCTCGGTGGCGGCGTGGCCAGCGCATTGTCGTCGTCGTCGCGGGGTGTCGGTGTCGCCACCGACGTGGCGGCAAGGCTCGGGCGACGCCACGCCGGCTGCCCCATCGCACAGAGCAGCTGCACTGGAATCGCTACGGACTCGATCGTGCACATGCCAATGAGATGGAGAAAATCAAACGCGCCATCTTGCACCGCAAACGTGCTGCCGTGCATGATGAGAGCTGCGCCGAGCGTTGAGGTTGCCACGATGAGCGCCGTGCGCTCGCTGCATCGGAGGAAGAGAAGTGCGACGACTGCTGCCCAGACACCGGCCACGATTCCAAAGGCGACGTCGACAATCGGACGCATCGCGTAGGTACTAATGGCACCGACGGTCGTCATCGCTAGCGCGACAAAGGTCAGCGTGGTCCAGCGCATGGCCTCGTCGAGACCGCCGTGGCGGTGGCCGGCGTAAAAGACTAGGGTGACGATCGCAACGGGTGCGATCGCCGCGAGCGGCGAGACGTAGAACGTAAAGAGGCTACCGAGGAGACCAACGAAGAGCGCAATCATGTAGGCGAGGCGGTATCCGAGGCAGCAGCACGTGACACCGAGGAGGACAAAGGTCGTAGCGACCGGCGAATAGTCGGCCATCGCAAGGACACTGTCGGACGAGCGCGCAAGTTTGTAAATAAGCACATAGTATTGACTGATACCACCGCGAAAGGATCCGGTGGCCTATTATAGGCCAGACATTACGTCGTAAACGGCTAGCTTTGTCAGCTGGGTGCTCCTGACGTCAATCAAACAGATAGCCAGCCGGTTTCACCGTTACATCGCTGCTCGCTTTCTATGTTGCTCTTTTCGTCGTCCCCTGTCGCGATACTAGTGACCGAGAGGTGACAACACCACAGTGTTTCCACACACAGCTCTGTCAGATACGTATACATGTGTAGCGATTCGAACGGATCAGGAGGCGTGCTGTGTAGTACGTGGTAAGGTTAAAAAGATGCTCGCTTTATATGGCAGTTACAACAAGTCGTGTAACGCGATTTTGAAGCTGATTTTTGTTGATGGACCATACGCTCTAGACGGTGCGGACACTAATAGACTCGAGCATACAAAGTTGCCTTCAAGCCACCCGGCAAACGACATTGCATCGTCGTCTGGCCAGCCAAGAAGATTCGCAGAACCCGCTTGGGTCCTAACGTTACTATTTTCAAAATACTAGTGCACCTCGACGGCATGCAGTGTAGCAACACGCCCGACGTCAACCAAAGTCGGAGATGCAGATCAACGACAACGGCGGCTCGCACATTGCCTACCCGCGAAGGGTTGCGCACAAGAGGTAAAGTAAACAACACCTCGCCCCGAGAGGCTGCAGAGTCGGTGGCGATCCAACTGATGTGATCCATCCATGAAGAATTGGTACGGTCCGAGTGGATGTTATACAGCATGCATGCATGATGCAGTCCCGGCTCTTTCGAAGAGCGATGCAACTTCCCCACAAAAAGTTCTCTGGAAGCGTCAAGAGACGGTCATCAACTCCTTCACATGTACCAAGCAAGGTCGACCACATTTCGCACAATGTAAGACGCTACTCGAATGGGGACTCCAACGCTCTAGCAGTCAGTAGGTCGTTGACAAGGTGACAAGGTTCACTAGCACCTGTTCACCACTGTGCGTTTCACAGACAAAACCACTACATGTAGATATGCAGCTCGCGTTTGGACAGACGACTTCGTCGTAGCGGTCGTCTACGTATTCCTTGTCCGGTGCAAGAGCAGGCACTGCCTGCTCTTGCACCGATAAAATCATTTAATTCACCATACTACAGTACCGGTAGGTTTGCCACTCTCTGCTACACTTCTTCGCACCATAACAGATAGGGATTGTATGAAAAAGGTCAGCGTCTCTGCATGCAAGGTAGTGTTTCTCGATGAAGGAATAATACGCTGGCTGACGCCACTCGTACAAAGTGGTCTTGTTGATGCAGGCACACGAGTAGAGTCGTCGCGAGGCGACGTCTTGCATCGCTGGGCTTGCGACTGCGCTCCGTAGGCTCGTTACTTGCAGCTAGCCAACGACGAGCAGCTCACGTCCGTACGTGTTGTACTACATCGCATCTCTTGCCACTCGCGTTTCGTGTGACGCAGCAAAGGCGGCAAGACACAAATCCCCAAGCCAATCTCTCTGCCTAGATCACTGTGTACAGGGCCAAAACGCAGGCTTCGAGTAAGCGTCGCACGAGTCGTTGACAGCGGTGCCAACGCTGCGCCCTCTCGTTCGACGTGAAATACGTCACCAGCGAACGTGGCAACTCGCTACATTACAGTTGATAGAAGCGCGGTGTGGGAGGTTGTGTTGTTGTGTCGCCTTCGCAGCATTACGCCTTGTCAAGGACGACCGAGATGACTCTTTCTGCTTTCTCGTATGGCTTGATCCTAGTCAAGAAGAGGACTTGTTGCATGGCCCCACACCAGTGTTTTGGATAGATAGATAGATAGATAGATAGATAGATAGATAGATAGATAGATAGATAGATAGATAGATAGATAGATAGCCTTCGTCAACACGTGAGTCTCTTTGAATTGAGAGTTTCTTGCACATATGTGTTCAAGCGAGTGCCAAAGTACGAGTGTCTTACTGACGCAGCTGTGTACATGGATTTTCCAGCCTCTATAAAAGTTCTAGCCTCTTCTTCCTTGACTTTATTGGGCATTTTTGTTAGCTTCCCACCACGTAAAAGGTACTAGTACTTGCCTCGTCTAAACTGCAGTTCGAGCACGCTAGTTCCAAACATATAGTAGTTAACAATATACCGCCAAGGGAATACCAATATTCCCTTGGCTAGTTCTAAGGTCTAGAAACCTTCACCTAAATGGACAAAGTACTGATCGTCGTATAATCTTCGAACAATTTTTGTGTGCACAGAATTTTGTTGCCGTTGATTGGCGTTTTGGTTTCAATCTATAAATAGCTGCACGTGGATTTTGGCTCATTTGTGCTTCCAGCAGCAGCAGTAGCAAGAGCAAGAGCATGGGAACGACCGAGTCGCGGATGACGCCGCCGCCGCAAGCATGCGGCGCGATGCTCTGGAAGGCGGCGCGGCTTGGCGACGTCAACAAGGTCCGCGCGATCCTGCTGCACCCTGACGCCGCCACGTTTGTCAACTGGACCCACCCCGAGCATGGCACGACGCCCCTCATGATGGCCAGCCTCTGCGGCAAGGTACTCACTCTGCCGTGTATCGCAGCACCCACTTGCATCTCTGGCTAGCACAAGCTCGTATCGATGCTGCTCGAGAGAGGCGCGGACGTCAACGTCCGCGACCGCGCCGGCGGCAACACGGCGCTGCACTTTGCGGCGGCCAAGAACAAGGTTGGCGTCGTCGAGAAGCTCGTCGCGGCCAACTGTGATGCGCACATGTGGAACGACGACGGCCTCGCAGCCATCGACCTCGCACGCTTTGCCGGGCAGCGCGAAGTCGCACTGCTCCTCCACCGTCGGTTTGTGACGGCCAAAGGCTTTCTCTACGTCAAGAAAGGCCACTCGGTCTTTACGCAATGGAAGAAGCAGTGGTGCATGCTCCTCGAGTGCACGAACGACCAGTCGTGCCTCGAGCTCGCCATGTACAAGGACCCGGACGACGTCAAGCCCACGAAAGTGCTCTTGCTGAGCGCGGCAGCGACCGCTGTCTCGCCGACCTCGTCGAGCCGCCACGTGCGCAAGCACACGTTCCACTTTACGCCCAACGCAACGATTCAGCGCTACCAGCGCGATGCGTTCTCGCGGTCCGAGATCATTCGCGGCCGCCGGCACCTTCCCAGCTACAGCGCCAACGGTGTGCGCTTCGCGACAGAGACCGAGGACGGCCGCCGGCAGTGGGTCGAGCTCCTCGGTCCATTGGCCTTCACGCCACTGCCGCCACCCCGAATGGTACTACCGTTCGCCTGTCCTCTGGCCATGCCAACCGTATCTAGGAAAACGTGCCACATCGCGGCAGCAACAACAACAGCTACAACGAAACCAACAACAATGACCAAAAGGAAGGTGGACGTGGCTACGACGTGGGGCCCGAGCCGTGTCCCGAGGTGCGTCCGTCGGCGCCGCCGCTCGAGCTCTGCGCGTTCGAGGCCAACAACGACTGCGTCATCTGCATGGACCAGCCGCGCGCCGCCGTCGTCGTGCCGTGTGGCCACCTCGCGGGCTGCTACCCGTGCCTCCAGGAGCTCCAGCGCAAAGCGACGGGGTGCCCGATATGCCGGACGCCCATCGCGACCGTCGTGCGCGTGTTCACGTGCTAACAATACGAACAGCGCGAGGCCTCATGGCCAGTAGTACCGTTACCGTCGTCCCTCCCGAACGCACGACGGATCGTTCTCCTGGCTTGGTAAGCCGCCTGCATATCCCGCTGGCGTGCCTCCGACCAGTCGCCGGTTTCTTTGCATCCGCGCGATGACGAGCAGAAGTGTAGCTTTGCATTTCATTTTGCCATCTGGTGGCACTGGATCTGGCACCCACCTCTGTTCCGGTACGCGTCTGGTCAGCGCAATTTGGTATGGTTTCTGCAACCACAACGATTTTCTGAAGCGATGCGCCCATGGCGCATGCGTTGCTCACTGCACATTTCGGCGCTCGCTCGTTCCGTCCTCTCAACGCAAGGTCTTTGCAACCATCTCTTTTCTCACCAGCACTTTTGGAATTGGGTGGCATTTTATCTCTTCAGACGGGCGTTCCTCAACCTCAGGATTGGCATGTCGCGAATGGTTGACCTCTCAAGAGCCCCGTCCGATGCGTGTGCGATTACAGTGTACGTATTGGTCTTGCAGGTCTCTAAGTACTGTCGATGGCTGCTTTCCCTTCAACCACGAGCAGAAGTACGAGGCCGCTGACCACACAAGTTGGTGCAGGAGGACTCAAGTCGGCTGCAGATCAGCGATCAACCCCGTGTCCCTGAATAGATAGCGATATGTCGTATGTACAGCGAGAAAAGCAACTTCAGGAACCAAGTCCGCACGATCGCCAGGCCCGGCCGTTTCTTTGCGAGCTCCATCAGAGTGCCACGCGCAACCTTTCTCCTTTTATATTCTTGTATATTGAATGGATTCATTCTGCGCTTCAAGCCAAAGAACGCTCGCATATAAACCCGTGACAATCGATATATACTTGGAACTGATTTTGCACATGCGGGACAGGACAGGTGCTGCGGTGGGTTGAAGTGTTGCACGGCGGGCAGCATGTGGCGTCGCCCGCCGGGCTCTTGAAGCTCAAGAAAGCCACCACTGTCTCATATGGATGCGGCGGCAAAGCAGCAAGAGATTCCACGCACCTCACTTTGCAATTTCGTGTCCAACAAGCACCATCCTCCTCCCAACCTCTTCACGATGGACCTCTCTCGCATCCTCGCGCCCATGGAATTGGACGTTTTTGACGACCACGACATGACCGACGCCTCCATGTCGTCGTCGCCCCGGTCGTCCAACGGCGGCGACTCGCCGCGCGCCTCGTCGACGCCGCACCTCCGCATGGGCAAGTGGTTTCCCGAAGAAGAGCAATACGCGCTAGTGCTCATCGAGTGCTTTATTCTCGGTGCATTCGCCGACCTCGCGACAGGCACGTCGCTCCGATCGTTCCTCGCGGAGAAGCTCCAGTGCCCACCCATGCGCATCTCCAAAAAGTTCTCGGGCGAAGGCCACCACCTCAACTTTGCCGGCGTCTCGATCCCCAAGAAGCTCGGCCAGAAGCGCTACTTGCGCCAGAACGTCGACGCGCTCGCGGCTGCCAAGCTCGCGTCGCTCGGCGATCTCAAGGCGTCCTTTCTGCGTGCGGTCGCTGAAGAGAAGCAGCTCGACCTCGCGGTCAAGGACAAGCTGCCGAAGCGCGCGATGCGCAGTGAGCGCGGCGGTCTCTCGTTCGCAGCCAACAACCGCGTCGGCTACTGGTCGCGCGAAGAACAGACGTACGCGAGCAAGCTCATCGAAGCCTTCATGAAGGGCCAGCTTCAGCTGCGCAAGGGCACGTCGCTCCGGTCGTTCCTGGCGCACCGCCTTGGCTGCAACCCGATGCGCGTCTCCAAGAAGCTCGCGACGTGCGCGATTGCGGGCATGGAGATTCCCCGGCGCATTGGCACGGCGACGTACCAGCCCAAGATGTACCAAGACGCGAGCATGGCCGAGATCCTCCAGACCGAGCGCGAGCTGCAGTCGCTGCGGGCGCTCTGCTTTGGCGAGTCCATCGATGTCCTCCAAGACAAGCTCCTCACGTCGTTCCCGCGCCCGCTCAGCTCCTTAGCTCCTTCTCGATGCTGTGCGCGGCCGCCCAGACGACCACTGTCGGGCACTAAGCCAGTGTTTCCGACCTATATTTAAAACATGACATTATTTATCTTACAAATATCACGTTGTTTTCAAACAAAACGAAAAAATCCAAACAGGATCTAAAGTCGGTCAAACACTGGATGGGACATGTCAACTCTGAGGTCCCTTGCCGTGGACGGTTCTATGCTTCGGCGCATGGCCGCGGCGCGTGTAATTCAAGCACGTTGAGCTTCTCGTTGAAGGCAACCAAGGAACCACGGTACGTACCTTGGACACATCGGCCTCCGTGGCACCGATAGGCTGCGACTCGGATGTGCTTATCTGAGTTGGCAAAGCAAAGCTACGAGGACCACCCAGATTTTGCACTGGACAACACTGGCCGTACGGCAGGATCGCCAGCATGACGGATTACATCGCAGCGTTCAAGCGCTCGACAGGGCACTACCAATACGATTAGTTCCGAGTCCTGTGTGGATCTGGCCTCTGGAAATGCACCCAACTCCATTTTCAATAAGGATATTCACCACAAGCAATCGATTTCGTGTCTTAACTAGTTACTTTCTCCAAAATGAAGTCGATGTAAGGTGCTTCCGCGTTACTTTCCCTTTCGTGGTTGCCTCCTTCAAACAAACTTGGCTTTTGTATGGAAGCCAAGAATCGGATTGGGATTGGCGGATTTTCACCGAATTTGCCCCAATCGGCGGCACTTGTCATTATTCCAAAGTCAATGGGGCAATTCAAGAAGGGCAGCAAGTCCAAGGCTGTGGCACCGTCGCCGCAGCAGCTTGAGAAGGAGGTGCTCACGCACCATGCCAAGACCATCTACTTCAACGGCCTCTGGAAGGACTTCTTGACGAAAGCCTGCGCCATGGTCGGCGGCGTCTCGGGCTACCACGCGTACGCGCTCTTCAGCGGCGCCGGCTACAGCCTCCAGTTCAACCTCGCGTTCGAGCTCCTGTCGCTGGTCACGTCGGTCTCGTGCGTGTTCTTCTTGCACCGCATCTACAAGCCGCTCCTTCTCTTCAAGCTCGGCTTTAGCCTCATGCTCATCCAGCTCTGCTGGTTCGGCGTCCAGGTCTACAACCTCCGCGTGCACAACATCAAGGGCGAGCTCGACAAGGACCAGACGCCGATGGGTACAATCTGCTTTCTCTTTTGTTGGGCCTCGGACCGCTACATGCTGCGCAATGAAGCCCAGGCGCAGAAGGCCACGGCCGAAGTCGAGCAAATCGCAAAGAAGCTGCAGTAGAGAGCGCTGCTTGGGATGCCATTTTCGCGTGTGTCGAATAGAGTCGACGTTCTCGTTTCATGCGCTTGGAGATTTCGGTGATGCACCTCGCATCACGCGAACGCCTTGCGCCTTGGGACACGCGTCGTGTGCGAGGCGCGTGCTACATAGACCCGCTGCGGCTTGGCCACGGTGTCCCAGGCGCCGCTTGTTGACCCTATCTCAGCGCCACGTGATAGGAATTGAAAGGCAAGCTGTCGCAGGTGTCCATGACGACCGCCGCTGTCATCTCTTTGCTGCAGCATGTCACGCTTCCTGGTCCGTTGGTCGCAGCCACGTAGAGACGCCTCGGCTCACTGCTTCGTCCTACATAGGTACAAGCGCGTCCTAGTTGCTTGACGCTGCGATCCAGCAGCGTATCTTGCAACATGCACACTAGTAGCTATTAGCAGCTAATAGTAGCAGTCGAGTCCTTGCTGGTCTTTACTACAATCGTATGCTTCTTGCGGAGGACGGCAAGAGCTGCGGCGAGGGTAGGGTACTTGGCTGTGCGAATTGCCTCGCCTCGCAACCGGACTCATTCTTCATCCGGATGGACTTTGGTCCCCAGAATCCCGAGTGGGCCGACGTCCAGCGCGTGCCGCAGGACGATGGCCCGAACCCCGCGGTCCCGATCAACTACTCTACCTACTGTACATGGCCTCTTCCTCATGCATCGCCTCATGCATGCGCCTAGACCGCGACGTCATGGACCTCTTCCGCGCCGTGCTGCTCTCGGACGAGCTCAGCGAGCGCACGCTGACGCTGACCGAGGCCGTGATCGAGTGCAACGCGGCCAACTACACGGCGTGGTAGGCCTACGCCGCTGACATGGGACGTGGCCGCGAAAGCTACGAGTAGGCACTTTCGGCGCAAGGTGCTCAAGGCGCTGAACGCCGACTTGGCCGACGAGCTCGACTTTTGCATGGACAAGGCGCTCGACAACCCCAAGAACTACCAGATTTGGCACCACCGCCGCGAGATCGTCGACCGGCTCAACGACGCCAAGCGGGAGCTGCCGTTCATCGCCGAAGCGCTCTCGGACGACAGCAAGAACTACCATTGCTGGTCGTACCGCCAATGGGTCGTGCAGCGCTTTGGCCTCTGGGACGGCGAACTCGCCTTCGTCGACGAGATGCTCGCCCAAGACATGCGCAACAACTCGGTACGCTTCCTCTTATGGCCGCCTTGCTACATGATGGAATAACTCGTCAAACAACAGGCGTGGAACCACCGGTGGTTTGTCCGGAACCACACGCCGCCGAGCGCGATCGTGCGCGCGCAAGAGATCGAAGTTGCGTTCGCGTACATTGAGAAGGCGCCGCACAACGAAAGCGCGTGGAACTATCTCCGCGGCTGGATCGCGCACCAGGACTTTGTCGAGCTCCCGACCATCGAAGCGAGATGCGCCGCCATTTACGCGGCGCACCCGACCTGCACGTTTGCGGCCAACGTCCTCGTCGACATTTTGTCGCAAGAGCCGACGCCGGCCAACGTGGCGGCGGCGACCGAGGTAGCTTGCTTCTCCTTGCGCATCCATTGTCATCATCTGTACTAGATCTTGGAGAAGCTCATGGTGGTCGACCCGGTCCGTGCGGTGTACTGGAGCTACCTCCAGAAGGGCCTCCATGCGTAGTTGGACGATGTAGCAATACATAATCTCAAGAGGACAAAGAGGACAGATTGTGTATCGTTTGGAGCATTACATGCCCGGCGGAAAGTTGCTGACGGTCGCCATGTCTTCGATCTTGGTGCCGTTGATGACGAATTCGAGCTTGATGCGCATCATGATGGGTTTCTAGTCACGTGGTCAATATTGTCGTCGTCAACCACGAGGACGAGAGCGGAAGAGTGTACCTCGCCGTGGTTTGTGTTTTGGATCTTGGCCACTTGCGTCAAGCGACCGCCCATGTTGGCTGGCACGGTCGTGCCGCTCGGCGGCTCCATGATGAGGCGAATGTACTAGAGTCGTCGACATGGAGACTCTCTCGTCATATATAAACTACCTTGGGGAACGCGGCCTGCAGCACAAACTGGTCCAACTGGTAGGCCGACGCATTCGTAAACATGCACGAAATGTACGTGATCGACGGGTCCGACGGGTTGGGCTTGGAGAGCTCCATGTCCATCGAGAGACCGTTCTTCTCGTACGCGCGAATGTGCTGCCCCGGCGGCGCGACGGCCGCGACCAATGGCTCTGCCGGTTGCGTCATCATACCAAGCAGATCGGCGGCCGCCGACGAGGCCACCGGCGCCGGTGTCGGTGTTGGCGTCGGTGTTGGCGCCGAAAAGAGGTCGGCCAACAGGTCGACGGCGGGCGGCATCGGTGCAGGTGCCGCCGCCGGCGCAGCGGGCGCGCCGCCACCAAAAATGTCGTCGAGATCCAAGAGGTTGGTGGCTGCGGCCGGCGCCGTCGGTTTGGCTTCTGCAAAGTCGCTCGCGTTCGAGATGGGCGCGGCCGAGATCGAGAGCGACTGCGACTGCCGCGTGCGGACGCGCGCCATGTCGATGATGGGCATCGGCGCGAGGACGTCCGGTCGGATGCTGCTCCAGCGCGGCTCGAGCAAGCCGGCAAACTCGACCGCACGCTGCTGCAAGTCGACCGTCTACAACACCATGCTCAACTTGATACATTGAAAGAAAAAAGACCAACCAGCGAGTTCTTGTAGCTGGCGAGAAGCGTCTCGAGGCTCGCAATCGCCGCCGGGTCGTGAAGGCGAGTCGTGAGCTTGACTGCAGCCGTGAGCCCGTACGCTTTGGTCGTGTCGGTCGCCGACTGGTGACGCATGCACGTCACAAGCACGTCGACGATCGCCGCGTCCTCCACCTTGGACTTGCCGACAAGCGTCTCCTCGTCGGCGGGCGGGTCCTGGCCGAGCGCGCGGCCATACTCGCCGAGGCACCACAAGGTCACGTGCGAGAGTGCGAGCTGGCTCATGTCTTCCTTGAGCGCCCAGAAGAGCTTGTGCACCACGTAGCCGTGGAGCTCCGGGTTCTTCTGGATGAGCACGATAAGCGAGCTCGCAATGCGATCGTCCGTGAGCGCGCTCCCCGCAATCGACAGCATCGTGATGAGCGTGTCAATGTGCCAACGCTGCGTTGGCGCGTACCGCTCGACCGCATCTACCACATACAATATTGTATGCATTGTTCGTGTATATCTAGACCGTGTGTACCGGCGATGCGCGAGCAGAGCGCGGGCTTTTGGTCGTTGGGCGACACGACGAGGTAGTTGAGCATTTCGCGCGCCAACTAGAGATACCGAGATACGTGGCATCGGGAGCGTGCAGAAAATGAGATCTGGTACCGATTGGATGTTGGTTTCGTTCACAAGCGCGTAAATGAGTTCGAGCGCTCGCTGCCGAATGGACGCGTCCGGGTCCTTCAAGCAGTCGACGATCGTGTTGCGGTGGCGCTGCACCGCTGGCGCATCGTCCGCAATGACCTGGATTGTATGAGAGTGAGCGCGAGAGTGGGATGGGCGGAGAGTGTACCTTGGAGAGCGTGTTGAGCGCCACGTAGCGAATGTTGTTGTCGCGGTTGAGGAGGAAGCGGCCGAGGATGTTGATGGCGAGCACCTTGAGCCCGCTCTCGCTCTGGATCGACATGATGGTCGAGACGCACTCGTACAAGATCGCGTTGCCCGCGTTCTTGGACGTCTCCGTGTTGGTCGCGACTTGGGCCAGCACGTCGTTCATGGCCTCGCTCGCCTCGTCGTCGTCCTGGCCGAGAAGGCGGAGGCAACTACGCGAGACATATATGGATCCTGCAAATATGGCAAATATGGATCTCTACCTGAGGATGTTGACTTGCAGGAACGGGTCGACGATGCCCGAGACGTCATACTCGGGCGTGTAGTTGTTGGAGAGGAGGTTCCGGAGCTCCTTGACCAGCGTCGGCACGAGCGACTTGAAGTAGCCACTGTGGCCTTCGTGGTCGATCAAGAGCAAGTCGATAATGAGCTGGACGCCTGTGAGCAGCACGGCGTGGTTGCGGCACTTGAGCAGGTCGTGGATCGGCTCGATAAAGTCCTCGACGAGCTCGGGCACTTGGCGAAAAACGCGCACGCACGCGAGCGCCGCCTTCTTGCGCAGGTAGTCGTTCTCGCTCTTGAGGTGTTTGTCAATGTCCGTGATCAAGTCGCGCGCCATGTCGGGCTACCACACGAGATCGATACATGGATACAGCAAGCCATATCTGCGTACCGAGGCAATGTTGCCGACCGCCGTTAACGAGAGCCCGACCACGAACGGGTTGACGTGGTTGAGGTCGCTAGGTAGACACATTGAGAGGGCCATGGGCTGCGGAGGAGGCACGTACTTTTTGAGCGAGTTGGTCACGAGCGTCAACACCTCCTCTTGGTCGTTGAGCAGCAGCATGAGGCCCTAGCACCATGTGAGCGGTCAGCAATACAACGCGTCGTACGAGATAGCCTATTCTCTTCTCGGAGAAGTTGTTGGCGGCAATGAGCTTGAGGCATTCCATCTGCCCAAAGTGGCTCGGGTACCCAAGCATGTGAATGAAGAGCAGCTTGGCCACATTGCGATGGCGGTACTGCTTGTCCTGGTCCTTGAAGGCCGTGCGGATCAAGGCGCTCTCCTTCGCGATCACCGCGCGCTCCTCGGCGGCCGTCTTGCAGGCGCGGACGTTCCGGATCAAATCGCGCAGCTTGATGCTCATCGTCGCTGCTTCTGTCTTCCCAACTGACTGTGCGCCTGTGGTCGACTATTGCCCCGATGCCATTGGCCAAAAGAACGCTATCGTTCTTTATGATTGGTCAAGATGGTGATTTTCGAATCGCTTTTGACCAATCAAAGCATGCTACATGGACATGGCAGGCGTCAAGCATGAGCACCTTGGTGCTCAAGACGTCAGCGCGATACGCTCGGACCAACGGCCGCGCGCTAGCTGCACTGGCCTCTTGCATGTGCCGACGGACTGTAATTACTCCTGTACATGGGCGCGACGATAAACCACGCTGGTATCGCTCGCGTGACCAGGCTACCGCATCGAGGCAGCTCGCGTAGCTCCCCTGGTGAGCAACGAAGAAGTCTACCTATACGACGACAATGATAGACTTGGTCAGGCTCATGCTTGCTGGAGAAATCGCCTCGGCAAGTGCCTCGCCGAAGCCCTTCCGGAGCTTTGTTCAAAGAGAGTGCTTGAGGGCAGGCTAGCTCGCGGGCTTGGATAGACAAAGGAAGGCAGAGGGCACATGTCGGTTGTCGTAGCAGGACGACGGTGCCGTGACGCATGTTGTGTGTCGTCCAGAGGACTGGCGGCGCTGGGTCGGACAGTGCCGGGTGTAAACCTTGATGACGGAAGCACTGCATAATTGGTGCACCACCACTGTGTCGAGATGAGCTGGCAGCACGAGAGCGCATCCGTGCGAGAAATCTGGCGCCAGCTGCGCCAGGAGCATGTATGCGATGCGGACGTTCCGAAGCAGCAAAAGCAGAGTGTTGGCCTCAACAAACTTGAACCAAAGTCACTTCATTTTTTCGCGGCCTCGTCCTCCACCACTTGTCGAGTCTCTTTTCGCTCGGTTTCAAGCACCTCGATTATTCTGCCGCGCACTCGCTATGTGGCAGCGAGGGGCCTTGGCGATGCAGCGCGACACCATCACATCGAGCACGCGCGTGTGTTTATAAACACGCACTCGAAATCGTGCGAGTAGTGGGCGTGTAGTGGGTACCTGCAAGGTCATACCTGGCCACAAGAAAAGCGTGGCGCCTTTCATCCTCCCTTTGCCGTCAATCGGTGGAAGAAGAAAAAGCCTGCAAGTCCCCTACGGCGAGAACGAGAAGGGAAGTAGAAGGCGGCGTCATCGTCCGTCGCCGCCGCCTCACGCAGTAGCGTTGTAGCGCCTCAGCGCAGGGGCTGTGACACCGATCTAATCGACTTGTGATTGGCGCAAGTCGCTTCGACATGTCATAGCCCTAGCCCTATGACGCGTCGCTTCTGCAAATTTGGCGGTTTCCGTCATCATTGGAAAGCGAACTTAGTAGAGATTGAACGTGTGTTTTCTATGTGTGGGGAGCGGCGCACTTACAAGAGACCGTCCCACTGTGTCCCTTGGAATCCTCAAGTTCAACGTCTGCACCGAGATTGTTCAAATTCGGTCTTTCGGCTTTCTATGCCACATCACTCATCCTAATTAGGAAAAAACCTTGGCGACGCCAGCCATGGATCTTTTGGCGCTTTCTCGACAGTGTCTCCGTGACTTACTTGGCCACTTGCAGTGCGTCACGCTTAGAGACGCTACAGACAGGCCATCAGCGAACGTTCCCTTTCCGTGCTGGAATGCATTTCTCTACATATCAAGGCCAGGGCCGAGCCAAGTATGCATCGCTTGCCTTCATGGTTTTCCACTCCTTTGCTCTCACCATCATTATCAAGGTGGTGCGCACCTCTACGGAGACTGCAACGCTGTGTATCACGATGGGACACCTTCAACATGAGACGCTTTCGGGAACATTGCGACTGACTGAGACGCAACGGGTGTAAATTTCGAAATCTGAGACACCAAATAATTTCGGCCGCGTTGACGGAGATGGGTAATCTCACAGCGCAAGCGGCGTTTGGGTCATTTCCAAATCGGCACCGCCCTTCGAACGCAAACTTCTTCCCCGCTCAGTACTATGGACACGCTCAACTTTAAGATGCTGCAGCCGTCGACGACCTTCAACGAGGCCCACCGTGCGCTCTCCAACTTTCTCTGCATTGGCTCGGACGAAGACACGCTCGACATCATCCAAGAGATGATGTTTATGAAGAAGTCGTTCTCGATCAAGCCGACGGTGGCGCTCTTCACGGCGCCCAAGGACAAGGCACTGACCAAGGTCGTCGAAGAGGATGACGAAGAAGAAGACGATTCGGCATAAAGATGCCGCCGTGTCCGTGTAGTTTAGCCCTAATTAGAGTCCGTCGTCGTAGGAAGAAAATGATGGCGAGCGTCGTGCAACAGAGATCTATTTATCGCGTCCCAACGTTCTTGGTGTCTAGTTGCTCTTCGGGCGCAGGGCAGCACTCGACGCAGCATTGCTCTCGATCCAGAGCTGGACTTCGTCCGGGATCGGCGGCGGCGACAGACCTGGCGCGACCATGGCGACGAGGTCCGACGGCCGCAGTCGCCCCAGCACGTTGTTCTTGACGTATACGATCGCGTGCACAAAGTCTTGCTTCCCGTCCTCGCACCGCGTGACGAAGCGCTGCTCGACGTAGAACGCCTGGTCGTCCCACGCCAGCACCCGCGTCTCGAGCGAGAATGCTTGGCCCAACGAGAGCTCGCGCCGGTATCGGACGGTCTGCGCGCCTACAACGAGGTTGCCGCTTTCTGCGCGCAGGAGGGCCCAGACGCCGTTGGCGCGCCAAAAGTCCCGTCGCCCAAAGCCGCATTCGCGAAGGTACCGCGCGTTGTTGCAGTGGCCGTTCCGGTCAATGTCGCCGAGCGAGACGCGGCCATGGCGGATGTACGTGTCGACCAAGTCGGTGCGAGGCTTGCGAGGCAGCGGCAGCACGAGCAGGTGGAGCTGGTAGATGGCCATGTCGAGAAAGTACCAGCCGTCGCAGAAGACAAAGAATGAGAGGCCCGCGAGGACCGCCGAGAGGCTATGGCTGCAGCCAACGGCGCCCAGCGCGGTGCCATAGACGCATAGCGGGCCGAGTGCGAGGAGCGCGGTGGTCGACAAGCCGTGCAGGGTCATCGCAGCTGACTGCCTTCGACTTCGCCATCGGTGACGTGTTTTTATCTATTCTAAAAGGGTATTAAATATCAAGGGATCGAACCAGATTGCTGGGAAGATACGCTTGCTGATGCTACGAGTGGGAGGAGTTTGTTGCGTCAACAGCACTCTCTCACGACGCTCTCACTACAGTGTACGCAGGTTCGTACAAGGAGAATGCGAGAGCGTTCCAAGATCGTTGCTCCGAACCACTCAAAGAGATGACGTGGCAGTCCGAGAGGGCAGGTTCCGTTGAGCCCCACGCACCCAATTCCCGCGCCATGAAGAAGGCCAGCACGGAACAACGAACGACGAACGCGCGGCCTTCTGTGCGTTGGTTGGTCTCTTCATGGGGCTCTGTCGTCGCCTTCGATGCACGCAAGCCGCAGCTGCAAGCGACGATGCGAAATATCACTGCTTGGGCACGAATCTTGCTTGGCTTCCCCACATCTTCTTGTTGTGCAAAGTTCTCTGCTGTCGTTGGCCGTCCGGGACTGTCGTTTGGTGCACAGAACGCACCAGCTTCCTGCATTTGGTGATAGGGATAAAGCACTCGGCTTGATTGGTGGGGTCGTTCATCGCTCGCTTCAATGTACCTAGTATATTGCACTGGTACTGCATCCTGCGGACCATCGATGGATCCGCGTCGGCGAGTGACTTTGAATCAAAGCCGCCTCTTTTGGGAAATCGCTGCAGCCGCCACAAGACGGCTGCAGCGCGTAGTATGGATGGACGACTTTTTCTCTGCTGATGCACCCCTCATCTTGCAGAATGGTAAGCGCTCGACTGCAACCTCGTCATTTCGTTAGTCGTCTCGTCCAAATCCGACTACTGGCTTAGTGGTCGAGCCATTCGCAGGGCCGTGTCCCTTGACGTCCGTTGCGATCTCACGTCATCGAAACGTGCAAGCTATGCGTTATGGGAGGCGATGACGCGCCGTTGTCACGCGCGTCCTGGTGCGTTCATTGGCGTATGGCTGGGCTGTGATTGGCCGTGGGCCTTTTTGGCAAGAAAAAAGGCGGCGTCGACCCGATGACCCGGTGCCAGCCCAAGTCGAAGGCCGTGATCCTCGTCGGTGGCCATGAGGACCGGTACTTTCGCCCGCTCTCGATGGACCAGCCCAAGCCGCTCTTCCCGATCGCGGGCCGGCCGATGCTCTACCACCACGTCGAGGCCTGCGCCAAGGTGCCCCACATGACCGAGATCCTCCTCATCGGCGGCCACGACGAAGGCCTCTTTGCGCGCTTCCTCGACATTGTCATGCGCGAGATCCTCGTGCCCATCCGGTACCTCCAGGAGCGCGAGCCATTGGGCACCGCCGGCGGCCTCCGCGTCTTCTTTGACGACATCATGGTCGGGTCGCCCGACATGCTCTTCGTGCTCCATTACGACATTTGCTGCAGCTTTCCGCTCCAGGACATGGTCTACCAGCACCTCCGGACGCATGCGTCCTGCACGATGCTCGGGAAGCGCGTGTTTCCGGACGAAGCCAAAACGTACGGCTGCATCGTCGCCGACGACGCGTGCGAGGTCGTCCACTGGGCCGAGAAGCCCGAGACGTTTGTGAGCGACCTCATCAACTGCGGCATCTACCTCTTCAATATCAAAGTGCTTGGACGCATCATGGACGTCGGCGACGCGCGCGCCGCCGCCGCACAGGCCAGCCGCAACCAGCCGCGGTTCCCGTACAAGCCTCTTTTCCAAGAATGCGTCAATGGCCTCAGGTAGACAGACATCAATTCTCTTATCATGCTTGTGTGTGGAAAGGAGGTTGACTCGCTACTGTTGCGATAGCCTCGAACAAGACATTTTGATTCCAATGGCTGGCCAGCAAGAGCTCTACGTGTACGAGACCGGTGACTTTTGGTGCCAGATCAAGACGCCCGGCATGGCCGTCATGTGCTCGGAGCTGTACATGCAGCGGTACCGGTACGTCGACCCGACGCTGCTCTCGTCGACGGGCGGGAAGCTCTCGCCGCACATTGAAGGCATAAAGTCTCTCTCGTGGCGTCGTACTGATGCGCGAAGCTAGGCAATGTGGTGATTGATCCGAGTGCAACCATCCATCCCAGCGCCAAGCTCGGCCCGAATGTCGTGATTGCCGCCGGCGTCAGCATTGGCAAAGGGGTTCGTGTTGCCCATTCGATCGTGCTCGCAGGCGCGACGATCAAGGACCACGCGTGTGTGCTCTTTTCGATCCTGGGCTGGAACTGCACGGTCGGCGAGTGGGCGCGGGTCGAAGGCGAGCCGCCGAACGACACGATGGCCAAGCCATCTGGCGCCGACACGTCCATCCCGCGCGATGTGACTATCTTTGGCACGTCCGTGCTCTGTGCGCCCGAGATCATTGTCCGCAACTGCGTCGTGCTTCCGCGCAAGGTGCTCACGCAGAGCTGCCACAATGAGATCTTACTTTAACTTACACACCATCCTTTCTTACACGGTCGCCCGGTTGGGATTGTCGACGTGCTCATTGTGTGCTTCTTCGTGCATGTCGTCGACTTGGCGCGGTGCCATGTCGTCGTCTTCGCTCGGTGGTATGGCCTCGGGTTGGCCGTCGACGCGCGCCCGCTTGTGTGGGCGGTCGGAAAGCTCTTGGAAAAAGTCTACGAGACGCGGGATAGGACAGACAATCGATAGTAGAGAGGAGGGTACCGTGCACTTTTAGGCGGTGGACGAGCGCCATAAAGTAGTCGCGGTGCCGCAAGAACATGCATTCCATGCCGCTGAGCAGACTCGCATCGAGCAAGATGTTGCCATCTACACTCATATGGAAATGGAGGAAAACACTGGAAAATATACGGAAAATACCATCGTCGACGTATTTTTCATCGCCTTGGTCGTTGGCGGCTCCAAAGCGCGACTCCATAAAGGACCAGCACTGGTCAGCGCGCGCGGCCACGACCTCGCGCGTGCACGTGGCGTCAGCGCACGACTTGCGGATCTTGGACTCGGTGTCGGCCCGCAGCGCGAGGCTTGGCTCGGCGACGAGCAGCTTGCGAAACTCCTTGCGGCGGCGCACGTCCATATGGTCGACGAGCGCACCGACGCGGAACGCGCGCTCGTTGGCATCGTCGACGTCGGCGTATTGCATCTATCGACGTAGTCAATACCGTTGATGATGCAAGACGAGCCGTACCGCCCAGGCCGTGCTGAGGGCCTTCTGCGCCGGCGTGAGCAGCTTGCGCAGCGCCGCCTTTTCCTTGGTGCGCGTCTCGATCGTCGCTTTCGTCGTGCTTGCGATTGTCCGCGGCGCTTCGAGCGCGAGACCGTCCATGACCAGCGCCCAAGCGTTTGGCGTCGGCTTGCCGCCTTCGAGCGAGACGAGGCCGCCGGCGCGTCGGACGCGCCAGCGCTCGCCCTTGAACCACGTCGCAATCTCGAGCCACGGAAGCCCCGTCGACGCGCTGAGCTCGAGGAGCTCGGATTTCGTCGGGCGGCTGTTGCGCAGAAAGGCGAGACGCAGCGCGACCTGCTGGTGGATCGACTTGGTCGCGTTGCCCGGCGGCTGGTACGTAGGCGGCGGCACGAGCGGGAAGTACCGCGCGACGGGCACGACGCGGGCCTTGACGCCGCGCCGACGAATGTGGCTGCTCGACGAGTAGTCGACCATGTCGTTCGTGTGCAGCACGTGCGCAAACTCAAAGTCGGGGCCCGGCGGCGCCTCGGGCAGCACGCCGTCGAGGAGCACCGGACTCTCGCCCTCGATCGCATCAAAGGCCGGCGCGGCCAGCTCGCGCGGGAACGCGACGCGGCCATCGTCGTCGACATCGTCGTCGTGGTTCGCCTCGTCGTTGCCATGGACGCTGACCCGCTCCGACATGTCGAGTGGCATCTGCAGCATCATGACGAGCGACGGCGCTTCCTCGGGCATCTGCGTCTGCGAGGCGTCCGGCATCTGCGTCGGCGAGTCGTCGGGCATCTGCGTCTGCGAGGCGTCGGGCTCGTCCATCGCGTTGCGGAGATGGTCCATTCTCGCTGGAATCTTATTGGCACGAAGGATTGGCCGGATGATTCCGCACGGCGATTGGTGCAAAAGATGCGAATACCGATGTATGATTGGTGTACTTTAAATCAATTTGGATTGGCCAAAAAGAGTAACACCCCGCCAATCGGTGGACGTCGAGTGGGTTAAACGCGTCAATCCTTTGGATTGGTGGAATGGACGAACACTTGGCGATCTTGACGAGCACTCGCCACGGCCAACGATCCTCCATGTTGAAAGCGTTCGCGACCACGAGACTACGACGCTTTGAAACATCGCGAGTGACGCTTGGGCGTCACAGATCACACTGCAAGATATCGTTGAAAGTACCACATGCGACCACAAGCACGGCCCTGTCGGACAAACACGTGCTGTTGTGACGTACAGGCCCGGGTAGCAGGAGCCACTGCATTGACATGTCGATTCGCATGTGCGTCCAGCACGAGCTCAAGCACTCCCGTCAAGCTACACCGCTGCTACCATACACTGATTGGCTGTTGGCACCAAAATAACGCAACACGATCTGGCTTCTGCTCAGCAAATTTCAATTCCACTACTAGGAACAAACGCTTTGTGGACCGTGGGTTTGGCGTACAAGACGAGTTCTTTCAGAAGTCATGGAATGCGCAATTGCAGCGGTGTCATGGCTCACGACCATTTCAACACATTTCATTTGCGTCGACAAGAATCGTGAGCGTGACGCTCCTGGCGCACAAGACGCTCTTAGAGTATAGACGCCTGGATGGTTCTCTCTCAGTGGCGGAGGTTGTAGCGGTGGTTGCGGCGACCGACATTCGGTGCCGCAGCGGCTGCTTGCTCGGCAGCAGCTTGTCCAGCAGCAGCAAGTGCGGCGAGGGCGTTGGCTCGGGTGGCGACTTTGAATCCTGTCCGAATCGATGTGGCGATCGTCGTTGCCAAATGCACGGGGTAGTCGGGGAGCAAGCCCTGAATAATATGGCCGTGTTCATTTGTGGCGCGGTACAGATCGTCGCCAAGCAGCGTAATGGAAGGTCCCTGATCATGCGGCTGGCGCTCGATGACTTGCGGCAGCTCGGCAGCCATCGCAGCGACCTCGTTGCGCACCTGTATGTGCCCTGGAAGGTACACGCCATCGTCAAGAGCAACGTTGCCGCAGCTCATGGCATCCGTGATCGCAATGTTGTTGCCAAAACGACGGTAGAGCACAGCGAGGGCAGGCATCTGAGCCAAGATGGGGTTCATGTTGGGGTCAAGCGTCGCTGCGTCCCGCAGCGGGTAGAGGACGACAACAAGGACCGTCTGGAGCGGGGGAAACTCATCGAAGAGTGCGCGGGTATCCAGGTCGTGCCGATTGAACGACGTGCGGTGCGTGACGGTGACCTCGATCATGCAGCGGGGCAAATGGCTGTTGGGGTCGTCGAGAACCGGGTTCGTTTGTTGAACCGCGAGGTCGGGTGTGCGGACGTGGCCGGCATGGTCGTAATAGACGCCCATGACGCACTCTAACGGCGTATCCGTCAAGGCGTCGTCCACAACGCGGCCCAGAAGCCGAATCGCCTCTTGGTGCACTTCACCAGGCACCGTAGTGATGTAAATGTCGCCGCGGGTCGTCTTGGTAATGACGTCGCCATCGTACGTTGCTCGGAAGACCGCGCCACTGGAATAAGGACCGTCCAGCCAGCGGCGGAGAAGCACGTTTTGGGCAATGAGCAGGTCGACGTCGTCGCCGTTGGCCCCGCGCCGCTTGAACTCTCGGATCGCAGCCATGAGGTCAGCCTCCGTGACGCGGCTGCGCATGACGGTGAACGTTGCTGGCGGCGCTGGGGTAGCCATGCGTACGGATTCAAACGAAGCAGACTCGCCATCAATGGTCGAGAAGACGACGTGGGACGAGGTGGGCTCGGGACGGGGCGCAATGCGAATTGACACCAGCGCTCGGTTGCAAGGCAGCCATGTTGTCTTGCTTCTTGTATGCGATACCAACCCACAGCTCTTTTTATATCGAACGAGGGCTCGCTGCTTCAAGCGCGTGTCGACGGTCGAACGAGGATGAGGTGTCCACAAGCGGCGCGGACAATAGTATCCCGTTCGATACAAGCGCTAAGTCGACTTATTCTCTGGTTTCGAATCAGGGCTAGGGTTACGAGTGGTCGATCGATAAATCGACTGCACTGCAGCCCAATGGCCATGAGAATAGCCTCGTCAGATCCCGTTAATGTCGATCCGATTCTCCTGTGCATGTCATCGATGGCTCTGTGGTCAGTGGCGGCTCATTCGGTGGCGATTTTATTCCACCAAATCGAGTCGGCAACATCTACGCCATACGAAGCAACGAAGCTGCATGCTAAATAGAAAACTTGGTACTATCCTAGCATTGGCAACCTTTTCACTAATGATTATGACGACTTTACATTATCAAAGCACGGCCAAGTGTCCTCTACACAGTGATGCTGCATTGAATCGAGCTTTCGAAATCTTATTCCGCGTATTCGTCGACTTGCGCAACAAATGACATGCGAATGTAAAGGCACATGGAGTAGTCTCTCACCATTTTCACCGATGCATTGGATGGCTTTGCATGATAAAGTAGAATTCCGCAGCGCGTCGAGTTGCTGGGTGATCCAAGACGCACGGTTGCAAAAGCCGCAGTTGGTGTTGCATGTGCCGCGGCAGACGCAGGGCAGTCTGGGTGCTTGAACGAGCGGACTTTAGTTCGACACCTCTAAAAGCAGCGCAAGCGGGCAGAGAGCACGACCTAGACGTCGTGTATTTTATGCGATTGCTCCCCACACGCAACGCACTTCAAGCCAAAGTCGCCCATGACGTCGGCGTAAACAAGAGCTGGCACATGACGAAGACTGTTGGAGAAAAAGAAGTCGAGCATCGTCGGGTCACCTGCCTTGAGCAGCGCGTTTGGGAGCATGAAAGAGTCGTTGGGCCACTTGGTCTTGCCCAAGGCCGCCAACTGCGCCACACGGGCGCCGGCCTCGGAAGTGTCGCCGAGACGCTCCGCAACATGTCGTCCAGATGCGCTTGAGGTCCGGACGGCTATGCGCGATGGACTCGTCGCCTGCGATGGCTTCATCACCCTCGTCAGTGTCGCCTTTTTGAGCCGCAGCATCACAGTCGTACACATCTTGCCCGGCGGCGGCTGGCTCGAGCCGGGCGAGGCAGCTGGGTTGGGTCCATCGCAGACTGAGCGCGGCTCTTGGGGTCCTATGTGCAGCCCGTGATGTGTCTGTTGATGGCATGGCACTCGCCACAGGCTGATTTGCCGTCGTTGTTGACGTATCAGTCCTTGGGATCGGGGTGGGTGCCGGCCGTGTCGTCGGATCCGAAATGGGCCGCCGTCTACACACTCCGAAACATGATGCGCATCAATGCATTCTTGGAGGTAGCCTAGATAGGGTCACCAATCAGAAGCCGTCTCGACCCCCACAACCACCAATCAGATCGCTGGCTCTGGCGCCGCAAAATCACATGGCGTGTAAAATACACACACGCGTGGGAAATGTACCACACGTGTGTGGTGTTTTTACACGCCAATTGGATGCACTTTTCACAACTCGGCCTCATGCACGCGTGGGTGAAGAAGACAGCCCAGAATGAGCGCTACGTCGACACGAGCACGGTCGAGGCCGACCTCGGTCTTGGTAGCGTCGACTCGATGCGCCTGATGCGGTCCATCGTCTCGTCTGCCCTCGAGCAGGATGCAGTGGTCCGGGCGCTCCGGACAGTCCATGTCGACGGCGACCTCGGCGACGTACGGACGGCGCTTTGGTCCCACGCGCCGTACAAGGACGACTACATCGTCTTGTTGAGGAAGGACGGGAAGAACGCCCGACCCTTTATGGTCACGGCGCGCGGCATGGCGTCGATCAAGACAACCTGCCGCGCTTTGCTCGTGTCGACCCACGACGTCGTCATCGCCCACGGAGCACGACGTATACATCAAGGCCCACCGGCAAGTCAAGACGTCAAGATGGGCGCCTCTCAAGTCGAAGTACTGCTCCGAGCTGTCGAGAAGAGCGGCTGCACGCGTCGTTTCCAGACAAGCGTGGTCGCCAAGATGAAGACGCCACCAGCGACACAGAAGAGCCGTCACAAGAAGAACAAGGGTGGTAACCCGAATTGTGTCACGCCATCGACGCACCCCGCGACTGTCGCTCACCACGAGGCTGCAAACCCTTCCTTTTATGGGGACATCGACTATGCGGCTATTCTAGCGCAACGAAAGAAGACGGCCGAGAAGAACAAGACGGCCGAGAAGAGCAAGACGGCCGAGATGAACAAGACGGCCGAGATGAGCAAGACGGCCGAGAAGAACAAGACGGCCAAAACGTCGCTCGAAGCGGCTTCGTCTAGCAGTGCACCGAGCGACATCAAGCCGCCGGCAGCCATCCCGAGTCCGGCCGCGTCGCCGCTCACTACGTTGCAACAAGAGTTCAAGGCGATCCGCGACGCCAAGGTGTCCGCCACAACGACGCGCCCCGACATTTTCTTCCAGAAGGTCTTGGCTCGCATCGAGAAGCAAGTGGAGCTCCCGGTCGTGCCGCCGCTCTTTACGTCGCCGAAGCAATACCAAGACGTCTTTGGGCCGCTCGTCGTTGCGGAGGCGCTTGGCGGCCTCGACCTTGCGTACGTTTTCTATGTCTCGGCGTGCATTGACGTCGCGTTTGCGTAGCCCCGACATGCGCAGCGCCGTGCGAGTGACGTGTGAAGGGTCGTGCATCGTGTCGACCCCGTCTGGGACACACGGCACGACGACGCTGACCGAGGTGACGCTCGCGGTCTCGCATCGCGGCACGAAGCCGCATGACGTCGTCTATTTTGCGGTGCGTCACGATGCGTCACCATTGGTTGCCTTAATGATGCACGTGGTTTAGGATGGGCATCGCCAAGGATATGGCGTCATTCGCTCGTGCAACGACAAGGCGATGAAGATGCTGGTCTTGCCTCGCTGGATGGACGGTGTGGGCACATCGATCAAGCTCAAGGCCATCGGGAGCGTCACGACCTCCCTTCGGGAGTACATGGCGGTCGCCTCCATCGGCGATATCCCGCCGCACCTTCAAGCCGGGCTGCTTTCTGCGCCGCTCCGCTCGACGACCGCCATTGCGGCCTCGTCGATCGCCTCCAAGGTATTGCTTATTGCTATTTGCATGTGTGTCGTCGCTCATGGAGCATGGTAGGACGGTCCCGTCGAGGCAAATCTCGCCCATCAGCATGGGGAGATGTCTGCCCACGACGTATGGTGTTGATTTCATGCAGCATCCTTTCGATATGTATAAAACTAGGTCGATCCCACGTGCATCCCAGCACCGTTGCGGGCGCGTCTCGCGGCTGAAACCGACCCGAGCCAGTGCAAGGCCGTCAACCTCGTCGCAAGCGAGACGCCCGGCATCAAGCTGCTCCAAGGGCCGCCGGGCACGGGCAAGTCCCGCACCATCCGCATGGCGACAAGTGCGGTGCTCGCGGCGGCCGACGAGTCAGCCCGTGTGCTCTTGTGCGCGCCGTCCAACTGCGCCGTCGACGGCCTCGTGGCAAGCCTTCTGAAGGACGGTATTTTGGGCCGCGACGGTCACGCCGTCGTTGTCACGCCGCCACAATGTGTGTCGTCGGGTTCGGGCCGTGTCTGCACCGTTTTGCGCCTTGGTCGCGTCCAGGAAGGCGCTCCAGCAATCGTGCAGCAGGCCTGCATCGACAACGTCGTGGCCGCAGAGGTCGCAAGTCTCTCCGCGTCCAAAGAGCTGCAACGCGTGGGGCGGTACGAAGAAGCGATCAACGTCAAGTTTCAAGCCTATCGCGCCAACCGGAAGCCCAGCGCGGTGTCGGCTTCCGACGTGCAAGGCTGGCACCGTCAGCGCGAGGTGCTGCTGCAACAAAAGAACTACCTCAAGGCACAACTCTCGGCGGCGAAGTCCCGTATCACGGCCGCGCTACTCGCCAAGGCGGACATTATCGTGTGCACGCTGTCGCAGTGCGGCAGTGAGCAGCTGCGCTCGATTCCCCACGGGTATGTATGTTTCTGTATAAATTCGTGTCTGAATCGTACACGTAGGTTTGATGCCGTCATTGTCGACGAGGCGGGCCAAGCCACGGAGCCGAGCACGGCTCTTGCATTAACGCTGCGCACCAACCGCGCGATCCTCGTCGGCGACCACCGGCAGCTCATGGCGACCGTCATGGTCGAGGCTGCCAAAGACGGACTGCAGCAGTCGATGTTTGAGCGGCTGTTCAAGCTCGGTGTGCCCTGCGTCGTCTTTGAGGTACACACTGCATTATCGGTCTGTATCTCATGTGCGTTTTGGTTGTAGACGCAGTACCGCATGCATCCGTTCTTGCGGGAGTTCCCGTCCAAGGCCTTTTACAATGGCATTTTGTCGGACGGCCCTGTGATTGCGACGCGGCTCCATACGCTGGGCATGCAAGTGTACAAGCACCCGTGCTACCAGCCGTTCGTGTTTTTCAATACAGCATTCCACCAAGACCGCGACGGCCAACTCAAAAAGCACGTCACGCGCAACTCGGCCGACGCTGCGTTTGTCATCGACATGGTGCGACATGTGATATGCGTCCCTCGCATCACGCGCCGATGGCGTAGGTTACGCACATGAAGGATACCGTCGACCTCGTCAGCCATAAAACGTGGATGATCGTTCTGCTGACGCCGTACCGCGACCAGCTGGTCCTGCTGAGCGACATGGTGACCAAACGAAAGTGGACGGACATTGAGGTGCACACGATCGACGGCTACCAGGTGTGTCCCTCCACATCTTGTGTATGGTATCCCATGGCACTGCTAGGGCCGCGAGGCGGACATCGTCATCTTTTCGGCCGTTCGGTCCCATGGAATCGGCTTTTTGAACTCGCCGCAGCGCCTGAACGTCGCCTTGACGCGGGGCAAGTTTGGCACTTACGTCGTCGGTACTACGCGACTTGCTGTACCTTACATATTGTGGTCGCACTCACTATGATATGTAGGCAATGCGTCTAACTTGTCGCAAAACGAGTTGTGGGCCAGCCTTGTGAGCCACGCCCGCTCGACGCATGTTCTTTTGGACGTCGGCTACAAGTCGTTCCACCACGTCTGGAAGGAAGCCGAAGCCAACACAGCGCTCAAGGCGCACCATCAAGCGGTACCCCCGCGACAAGGCTCGCGACTTGTTCTATGTGCATGTTCCGAGTTACAGGCGCACGCCAAGCTGCTCGTCGAGCTCAAGAGCACGATGGCGCCCAACGATCCGAAGCGCAAACGCATGCCGAGCCCGGACGGAGTGGGCTTTTTTCTACTCGGAGGCTCGGTGGCTGACGTTATGGCGACTGTCCGTTTGCTTTTTTCGTCTAGGAACGCGCCCATACCTCCAAGCGCAACGAGGTACACGCGTCGTTGCCTTTATTGTAGTGTCTTACATGATCGCAGACCTCGCGTGTGGCCTGAAAAGTACCTTGGCCTTCGTCCTATAGTCGTAGTAAAATGTAAAATAGCGCGCTTAGTAGAAAATCAATTTGTTTGCGTGAAAATACCATTTCAACCCACTCGTCAACACCCATGCCAACGGCTACACAAGGCCATGCCCAAGTACCGGTACCGGTACGCCAATCGTACGCTTGATGTGCATAATACCTCCTCATTTCGGGTTTCGAGAGAGATCGGCAAGGAACCATTCTCAGTCGTCGGGAACCCGCCGCCAGGAGCTCCCGACAAACTTTGAGATCCTCCCTTTTGAGGTCCAACTTGCGTTTTTTTAGGCCTATCATACACTACATATTAGTAGTCAGGTCTATAATCACCCAAAGCATCAAGCTTGTCAGCTGCCGCCTCGCATTTGCGGTACCTGTAGTACAATTGGAAGTGCACGAGTGACACTTGGCAGTTCGTTGCGCAAAATGAGGCTAGCATGGATGGCAGCTTTCAAAACGGGGCCTGGGCGAGGTATATGCAGCGGCGAGCCACCATCGAGCCGCGCCACCGTGTGCTCCGATCTGAGATTGCCCTTCAGCCGGAGCTTTTTCGTCGAGAACGACGACAACTCACGCGTCTACCATCTCTGTGCATCGCTGTGCTCACTCAACCATGATGTACGTGTAGTTTATGCGCAGCAGCAGCAGTTTCATTGTCTCTGCTTTGCTAGTCGCCCCCTCACACCGGTACGAAAACTCGGCCGGCTGTAAACGCGGTTTTGCCAGGCCAGCGGCACGATATCGCAGGAGCGAGAAACTACTCGGCCATCCGCGGGCAAGCCATCCATACAAATGTCAAGTCCATTCTTGAACCCAGCCATCAAGTGACCCAGATTGTGACGGCGGTATCCACTCGGCGGCCATGCTGCAGTGGAAGAAGGTGACCGAAAAAGGAGAAGGCGGCCAACGCGTCACACAAGGCGGCTTCGCCCGCGTGTGCACCAAACACCACCAAGCCGCCACACGCGATTTCAAGTACCCCACAAGCGTCCGCATCACCGCCCACCGCGTCAAGAGCTCAAGGCGATTCGCGACGCCAAGGTACCAGCGCAAGGACTCCGCCTAAGATGTTCCTAGTAAATGCTTTGAGGCTCTTTTCTTGTCCAGGGAACGCGCTCTGTTGTCGACAAAAGACATCTTGTACATTGATCAAATATAGCGATAGAAAAGATGATCGGTTCCTCCAGTAACTACAACGAGATGTTGAGCTCGGCCTGGAAGAACGAGTCGCCGGGCATGCGGGCAAGGATCTGGCTGTACGGGTCCACGGGCGGCGAGTACATTTCAAACGTCAGCGGCGCGCTCGTGATCTTGCTCAGATCCAAGCGGAAGAAGGTCCAGCAAAACACTTCCGGGCCGTCCGTGTGGTAGTCGTACCGAAGCAGCTCAAAGACCGCGACGCAGCCTTCCGTCATGTGCTCGAGCGGCACCTGGAGATGCCACGTGTTGCCAAACCAGAGGCTCGGGCCGTCCTGGATCAGCGCATCCGGCGTCGTCTGCGGCGTGTCGACCACCGCGCGGCGCGGGTCCATCGAGTAGATGCGGAAGTGGGGCGTCTGCATCACGCCGCCCGCAATCGCGACGGCGCTCAGCAGCACCGAGACGTACGTGCCGTCGCGCACCTTGAGCGGACCGGACGGCCGCGGGAGCAAGCTGCGGTCCGCGGGGACCTACAGAGATCAATTCGTAAGCCATCAAAAGTATTGGACCAGAAATCCGTACGGCGACGACGGCGCCGGGGGCAAAGAGCTCGCGCATCGACTCGTCGTTGGCGAGGTCCACGGGCGTGTCGCCCGCGTTGTTGCGGATCGTAGTGAGCGCGCCCTTCTTGAGGAGACTCTCGATGAGGTCGTCGCGTTCTTGGATGACGGCGTAGTGCAGCGGCGTGTTGCCGAGCGTGTCCTTGGCGTTGATGTCGGCGTCGTTCTCAATGAGCCAGACCGCGGTCTTGACGGCTTCGAACCCCTCGTCCTCCGAGTTTTGCACCGCGAGGTGCAATGGCGCCTCGTGGTGGTTGTTTTGGCTGTTGACAAACTCCTTGCGCTGGAGCATGTCGATGCAGATCATGTTGTGGTTGGGCGGGACCGTCGTCGCGATGCGCATCCCGTTGATCTAATTCAAGTCGACAAATGAATGAGATCGGGACATCCGAAAAAGCGTTGAAAAAGATGAAAAAGTGCACCTCGCGCAGCGCCAGCATCCACTCGTGCACCTCGGCCTCCGTGTCGGCGACGAACGAGAGCACACCCGTGAGGTTGGTGTGGCTCTTGAGCCGCGGCGAAATGATCTCGAAACAATGCTCGATCGTCGACGCGCGGCGGAGCGTCGCATCGCCAAGCTCGAGGATCTTGACCGGAATCTAGTTTTGTACCATTAGAACCCGTGGGACACGAAGGAACGGCAACGTACGCGGTCGTTGGCGGTCTTGTAGGCTGCGATCGCGACGGGATCGAGCACGACGTGACGCTTGGACGCCATCTTGGCGCCGCTGGCCATGCGCAACGGACCCGCTTTGATCACCTTGGTCATATCTAGATGCCATCAGATCTGAGAAACGCTCCACACTCGAGCGATGCGTACCGGGTGGGAGCTCGATCGGAGCCGTGGACATGGCCGGCATCTGCGACGCACTCGAGACGAGCTTCCGGCGGTTGTTCTTTTGCTGCGGCGTCGGCGGCACGGCGCCACCCATGATGCCGCCGATGGACGGCGACCGAAGGCCCGGCGACCGCGGCGTGCCAAAACTCGAGTTCTTGCGCAGCATGGCGTCCGGCGACTGGTCCTTGCTGTTGGCGGGCGACGCGCCCACGGGACTCGACGTCGGTGTCGGCACCGGCGGGGGTGCTTGGATGCGGTTGGCGATCTTGGCGAGGAGCTTGACCATGTCGAGATGCGCGAGGCGCGCGGCGTAGTGCAGCGGCGTGTTGCCGAGCGTGTCCTTGGAGATGACTTGGTCTTCCATGTTGGGGATCTCAGAGAGCACAAAGCGGGCGAGGTTCAAGTCGCAGTTGATCGCGGCAATGTGCACGAGCGACCGCAGGTAGTTGCTCTTGTCGCGCACTAGATCGTGGAAAGATTGTCATCTTCCATGTCGACACCAAGAAGACAATATATACCGCGCACGAGCGTCGAGTTGGGAATGTCCTTGTCCTGACTGAGACGCAAAATGGTCGTCAAGTCGAACGCTTGGGCGGCCGCAAACATCAACTTGATCTTCTTTTGGAGGCGGATGCGCGCGAGGTACTTTTTGATGACCAAAATCACGCGCATCATGCCCCGGCGCTGCTTGTCCATGACCTTGCGGGCCAAGACTAGGCGATATGCTTCGTTAGTCGAAGGCAACACGCAAGAAGAGACGTACGCGATCGAATCTGGGCTTGGACGCGAATGATGCGCTGGCGCGTCACCACGTACCGCTTTCGGGCCATCCACTGCCGCGCGACCGATTGGATCGCCACGATGCGCTTTTTGTTGCGAAGATACGCCTGGCGCGCCAAGAACATGCGCACCACCGACGTCAAGCGTGTCGCCGCCTATGCAGTGTTATCGAACTTGCGTTGACGCTCGCTGTACGTACCGCTTGCGACACCAGGAGCTGTCGACGCGCCGGAATCATGCGGCCAAACGACTGGATCACAATGATGGCACGGCGCGTCTTTTGGTACTGCGCGACGCACTGTTTCCGGCGCCAGCACGCCTGGATCTTGACAAACTGCTTGCGAATGTTGCGATAACTAGAGAGCAACTTAGCACAAGCGCGAGAGAGGTGGGGTATGGATTGTGTGACGTACTGCTTGCCCTGGAGGTACCGGCGCACGAGCGACTGGACGAGCACGATGCGGCGCTTGGCCAAGAGGTACTGGCGGCGCGCAATGATCATGCGGCCAAAGGCGCAGAGACGCGTGGCCATGCGCTTCTCCTTCAAAAACTTGCGACGCGCGAGCGACCGGCGGATCATGGCTTGCGAGTTGATGGTCGCTTGGCGGCCCTGGAGGTACGCCGTCCGCACACGGTTGGCCCGCACGCGGGCTTGCACAATCACAATGAGGTGCCTCGCGTGGCGGTAGTGCAGCCGCCCGAGATACCCGCGCACCATGCTAATGTATCAATGTATCGGACGAAAAACGACAAAAATGAAACATACCGCGCGATCGTGGTCTGCGCACGGGCACGGAGCTGAGCACGGAGACGCGCCTTCTTGCCATACTTGAGGCGCGCGAGGAAACCGCGACCGACGGCGTGCAGAGCAATGGCCGCCACCTGCATGCGCTTGTAGTGGCGACGCGTGACGAAGCGCTTGATGTTCTTGGAGACGAGGATCATGGCTTTCCGGAGGCGCAGAAAGCGCGTGCGCGCCAGGTGCATGCGCACAACGCTTTGGATGCGCGTGGCACTGGCCTTCGCGTGCAGGTAGTGCTTGCGCGCGAGGTACCGACGCATGTGCTTGCCGATGGTCGTCGCCGCCTTGGGCGCCGCCCGCATGTACGCAACACGCTAGCAGCATGCATATGTAGAGTGGACGCATTGATGTAAATATTGTACCTTGCGCGCGCGACGACCACGGACGCAGGCCTGGACGCGGACGATGGCCTTGCGGATGCGGACGAAGCGACGGCGCGCGAGCCACTTGCGCACGTGCGAGTTGAGGCACGTGATGCGGCGACGCAGGACGACAAACCGACGACGGGCTTGGTGCATGCGCACGAGCGCCTGCAGCGCGATAATGCCGCGGCGCTGCTTGGTATACCTATTTCATTGGATTTTTGTTTTGTATCAATGTATCAACAAATGAAAGAGATGAAGGTGTACCGTTTGCGCGCGAGTTGGCGGCGCGCGTACTTTTGAAGCGTAATCGCTGCGTCGATGCGCACCTTACGCACGACGGCGTCGAGCACGCGGAGCTGCGAGTCGCGCATGAAGACCTTCTTGTGGCCGAGCTGCCAGTTTTCACGCTGGAGCGCTTGGCTCAGAATCATCTGCGATATATCCATAAACGCCTGCACGGGGCCAGGATCGAAGCGTGTACCTCGCACTTTTCCTTGTTGGTGCTGGCAACCTTCTTGGCGCGCACCGAGTAGACCTTCTCGAGGAGCTTGTACTTGTCGACAAATTCGTCGAACGTTCGGCGCACGGGAAAGCCCGACCGGCGAATGCGGACCGTCTCCATGACGCCGAGGTAGATGAGCTGGTTCAAAATGAGCTCGGCGTTCCAGCCGGTCGGAAACCGAATGTTGTTGGGCTTGACGCAGCGCACAAACGACGGCTGCGTCGTGTGGAGCTGCGCCATGAGCTCGGCCATTTGCTCGCGGAACTTGCGGCCGACCGTCATCGTGCCCGTCATCTTGGTCATGGACGCGCGCTTGAGCTTCGGGCCTTCGTCTTTTGCGGGTGCGGGCGTCGCGAAGAGGACCTTGAGCAGCTCGAGCTGGCTGCTGTTCATCAATTCGATGAGGTCGTTGTGCAGCGAGTCGTTGTTCTTGTCGAGGAAGCCCGCGACGTTGTACGTGACTTGACCGGCGTAGTGCTTAAGGATGAACTGCTCGTTGCCAAAGCGCGGCTTGATGTAGTTTGGGTGCTTCTCGTGGGTCTGGTGGAGCTTTTGAATGAACTTTTCGTCCGAGCCGCGGCGACCGAGCATCGCTTGCTCGTCGAGGAGGATGAGAATACCGAGCGGCTTCTTCTCGATGAGCTCGAGGCACGGAATGTTGTCTTGGAACGACAGCTTGGACCAGTCAATGCCTTCTTCGACGTACACTTCTTGCTCGTACACAAAGACGTGTTCGTTGAACTGCTGTTGGAGCATCTCGTTGGTGTAGTTGATGCAGAGCTGCTCAAACGAGTTGGCTTGGAGGATCTCGAAACCAAAGATATCGAGAATGCCAATGAACCGCCCGGGCGACCCTTCCATGACGCGCTCCGTCGACGCGCCCGTGATCTGCGCCGTCGCCGCGTTGATACGGTCGACGAGCCAATCAAAGAGCGCCGAGTAGATGGCCTTGGCGAGACCATTGCGCGACTTGACCGCGTCGACGGCCGACAAGGCAATCTCAGCGACACTCCCACTACACATGTGATACGTTAGTATACATTCTGTTTTGAAGCAGAATATAAACACAGCATATGTACCGGGTGCCCGCACTCATGGTGCGCATACAGAGCGCAAATTGAAGGTCCTTGGGCGCGACCTTCATGAGCGACGCGAGCTGGTTGACTTGGTTCATGTCGGCGCACTGCGCCTCCATCTTGGCGTTCTCCGTAAACTAAGAGTATAGTCGTTTAGTACATCAGAAGGCCTTTCTAAAGAACGTACGCGAAGGTTGCCCATGTGCATGACAGCGGCAACGAGCGCAAAGATCGTGCGCTTGGTCTCGGCATCGATGCCCATGATAGCCATGGCGTCGACGAGTTCCTTGAAGCACTTCTTGTCGTTGACTTCGGGGACCGTGATGCAGTTGCCTTGGTTGAGGAACTCGTAGTCTTCGGCCTTGGTGATGTACAAGGCAGCTATTGCATCCATCCGTCAAAATATCCTATAAAATATGTCTTCTACCTCGCTCGTCGGCCGACAAGCCCGAGCAGATCTGGTAAAAAATGTGGTAGTTGCGCTCGTTTTCGGCGCAGCCCACAATGCGCGACTTTTCGAGCAGGAAGTGGCTCGTGCTCGCCCCCGAAATGGTCCCGTTCCGGTTGTAGTTGATCTTGATAAACTTGCCAAACCGACTAGAAGATAGATATGAGATCGCATACTCTCATGGTGAACGAGGTACCTCGAGTTGTCGTTGCGGATCGTCTTGGCGTTGCCAAAGGCCTCAAGCAGCGGGTTGCTCTGCAAGACGCACTGCTCGACGGACGACCCGCCGCCGTTGGCCGCGGCCGCGCCTTTCCCCGACTGACTAATGTTGGCCAAGTACTAAAAACCATGAGCTGCCTTATCTTCTTGCGATCGAGGGAATACCCGCATGATGTACTTGGAGGCCTCGGTCTTGCCGGCGCCCGACTCGCCCGAGACAAGGATCGATTGGCACTTGCCGTCCTTCTGGAGCGCACGGTACGCGCCGTCGGCGGTCACAAACACGTGCGGCGCCGGGTTCTCTTGCTTGCTCAGCGAGTCGATTTCGGGAAAGTTGTAGAGGAGCGGGATGTTCTTGTACGGGTTGATGCTAATGAGGATGTCGCCCGTGAACGTGTAGATGAGGTCCTGCTCGTAGCGGCGCCGGAGCAGGTCGAGCAGAGGCGCCTCGTGCAGGTTGTCCATGTCCGAGACGTTGGGCAAAAGCTGGGCGTGCGAGACGTCGAACGGGTGCGTCTGCGTCACGGCAAACTTGTGCTCCTCGTTGTCGTCGGGCGTGAGCACGAAGAGCGACTCGCCGTCGTCCTCGACGATCGAGCCCAGCTGCCAGACGTTGCGCGGGTCGGGGCACCACACCTTCTCGCCCTCCCGGCGGTGCTTCTTGGCCGCCATCCTCGTCGCCGGTTTGTAAATCAGCCGTCAGCTTCGCCACCCCGTAAGTGCGACAAAGTCCCCACACCTCGTCATTGACGTTGCGCACTTGACTGGCATGTTGCACTTGATATACGTATGGGTCTCGATGAAGTGCGGTATCTTGAGCAGGTGCCTTCTGGAAAAGACGGCGATACACCCGATTAAATACGCTCTGGTATACCGTACTTGAAAGGGACTTGATACACGGTGCCACATTGCAGTCAAAAGGGCAACCTCGACCCAATGACCTCGACCACAACTTGGACTAGACTTCGACACATGCTTGATGGAGGATAGACGAGTCCAATTCGATCATCGTGACTACACTGAAAAGGATACATGCTGCTTGTGCATATCGAGTGCGGTGGTGAAGCAGCAGCTGCATGGTGAAACAGCGAGGATGGGTGGTGGGTTGTGTCTGCGAAACGTGCGGTCAGCGTGGTGTGTACCACCGCTGCAACAGGACGGCAAGTGTCTGTGGTCCGTGCAAACCTATCGTATATGTAAGCACTGAGAGAGTATCGCTGCAAACTCTGACAACTAGTGTAAACTGCATACCGGTATTCAAAAGCCCGTTTATTGAGCTAGCACAGTACAAGGACGTCCTGCCTTGCAGATTTACTAGCGTAGGACCAGTGCGAATCCTGGTATAGAGCATTGTTTGTCCATTGGCGGCTCGACGTAGTGAGCTCGCGGTGTTGTGATTTAAAGTTAAAGTTGGCTCTAGTTTCGTCGTCGGCATTCCAGTGGCGAATAGGTATTCCCAGAAAGAGCTCCAAGTACGGCCAAGCGTTACCGGTAGGTCCTATCCATGTACGTGTGTATGCTATGTACCGGTCGGTATATAGCTCCGTGAGTCCTTGCCAGAATTGATATCCTTGGTTGCCTCTCCAGTTCTGCTTCTCTCTTCGCGAGAACAACCGACCAACTTCAACCGCAAGCAATGCATATCCTTGGCGCCAGAACACAAAGTGAGCGACAGAGAAGACGCAAACGTTCCGCTGCGTCGTACACCTGCTGTCCATCGAGGCCGCGAAAATAAACACTCCCGTTGGCCTGCACACCAAGTGGCCCTACGTGTCCCTTCAAACCAAGATCGTCGCGGATTTGGCGAGGACATTGTTTGGTCAAATCTTAGATGTAGAAGACCTGACGTGGGTTTGTTGCGGTCCCTTGGCGCGGTCTGTGCTAGCTGCCATCGCAACAATACATACATGTAGTCGTAGCCAACCATCGCAACCGACTCGCATAGCCGCGCCACACGAAATGCAAGCGCGAAGAGACGGCGATTGCCCAACTTCAACCATCGTACCCGTGGTAGCCAAGAATCAGGGGCGCGAAGACAGTGTAACCGACCAGCTTGCGTTCGACGACGATGCGTCCCGGCTTTCAGCGCCTCGGATGTGCAGGAGGCAGCCACCAACGCAGCCACCCCTACAACAGTATACGTGCTTCTCGAATCGTCTCTCGACTGTGGAAACTCTGTCTATTAGTATAGTCGGTCCCCTTTTTCTTCCAGGGATCGCGAGGACGGCGTCGCTTGTTCGGCGATCCAACTTGGACTTCGGCACTCCGTCGCATCGTGCACTTCTTCGTGATTGGTCCACTGCCGGTGGCGCAGAAAGTAGGTTCACCAATCAAATCACGGAAATTGCTGCGTCAGACCAATGCGGCGATATGATTGGCCAAGCCAAAAGGTGCAACCAAAGCTCGATCTTCTTGGTTGCGAGCGTATTATTGAAAAAGCTTCCAACCACCAAGATGGTCAAGTCGATGACGCAAGAGCCCAAGTCGTACGCGCAGATGGTCCTTGAGATGTTCATGGCTGCGCCCCAAGTCTCTGTCCGCGGCGCCCGCGTGCCCTCGGACATGAGCCGCTGCAACAGCGCGCGCGCCCACAAGGCTGCCAACTGGGCCAACGCGCACCAGTTCCCGCTTGCGTCCAAGTAATCCATGTGCCGCGCCAACTATATATTTAATCTCCCGACTACGTAATGTATCGTGCTTCACTATCCGCACACGACTCCTTGTCCTTTCCCACTACACCAACGAGAACCACCGCTGCTTGCTGTAAACGCCTAACCGCAGAGGAGCATCTCACCACTATTGCGGCAACGGAAGGCGCCGTATAAGCAGTGATTGCTGCAAATCGATTGTATTGTCATCGTACTCGATGGGGTTGATGATAATCATAGCTGGTGACTGCATGACATGAGCGCAGGCGCGGTGTCGTCAGTAGGGATGCCATCGTAGACACAGCACCGAGGGTTGAAACCCTTGTCCATCCCATCACGAACTCAACGAGTGTGCTGTTGCAAGAGCTGTTGCGATCAACCACCGAGTACCACCGTCTCGGTCCCTTATAAACAGTGTCGCGGTGTCGATGGCCTGTCGTCTAGGTGGAATTGCCCCCTCGTTGAACGCAGCGACACACACAGGCTCGGGGTGGGCTCGCAGCAACTGTTGTGCATAATATTTGGAATTCAAAGCAAAGCGTTTGACATTTCACAATCGCTACAGCGAGCAACGACCGAGCCCCGAGTGACCTGCATCAAAGTCAACGCCGGTAGGTCAACTTTTCCGAGCCAAAAACGATTGCAGCTGTAGTATTCAAGAGGCGAATGGCCGCTTTCTAAACGATGCCGCTCAGAAGCCCTGGGGGCTGCTTGGTGCGCCTCCGAAGCGTGCGGTCGAAGAGCCACTTGGAGCTTACGACGCTGAGCGCGAGGCCAAAGGCCTTGGTGTACAGCACCGAGGCGTAGAGCACCCAGGACAACTGCGTGCACATTTGAGCATGCAAGCACATCGACGACGCAGAACGTACAAAGGGGGAGAGTAAGAGCGGCGGCCGCTGGCCGCCGTGGCAGCCACTTGCTGGACACGCGAGTCGAACGCTCCGTTTCTTGACATCAAAGGCCGTATAGTATGCCTATATCGATCGCATCAAGAACGAGCTCGTGGGTGTGGCTCTTGTGAATCAAGATAGTACCCGAAAAAAGATATCGCCGAGGACGACGAACGCGTTGGCGCTCGTCTCGATCTGCGGTGTGCACACGTTGAGCTCGCAGCTACGGCTCGATGCAGCTACTAGACACTGAGGAAAGACTCTACCGAACGTAGTCGGAGCCTTGGAGTGTAAAAGCCGTGCTGCCGAGGGTGAACGTAAGCGGCGGAAACGACGTGTGGTCACACGACGAGCAAGACACGTGGCCGACGTCGCAGCCGTCGAGGGCTGGGACTACTGCACATAGGCGAGCGACCACGGACGCGTACTCCATGTGCGGGAGCAGCAGAAGCGACGTGCCAGAGTCGAGGATCGCCACGGTGGCGGCGCCTACATCCGGATATGCACAACTTGTCCTCGAGTTTTGGTCGAATCAACCAAGTCGTACGTTGAAGAGAGACGTCGTGCAGGCGGATGCCGCCTAATCGGACGACCCAAAAACCATCTACGCAGTGCGTCATGGACTCGTTCGAGCGTCTTGACGACCTGTCGACGGCGCGTCGGCCAGCGGAATCTCGTGCCACGTCGCGTTGGGCCCGGCGAGGGCGTCGTCGACACCTAGTCGAATGTAATAGCGACAAGCCACGCGAGTATTCCGACTCTGTTTACCATGCAAAAGCAGCTGCGACGGGATCGGAGAGGTCGGGAGAGGGCTAATGTAGAGCGAGAAGATCTCAATCTCGAGCGCTTCCAAGAACGTTGGCGCCGAGATCGAAGCGAGTGTCGGAAACCCGAGACCGACAATGCCTTCGGAGGCAAACTTTTGGATATGGGCGTCTTGCGTCGTGACGCTGCCCATGCGCAGCAGAGGCGCATGCGACGCGCCGGGCAAGGCGATGGCGTCCGAGAAGACATCGCCTGCGACGGCACCGCTGCCATAAAAGGCTTGGAAACGATACCTCTCGTCGGCAAAGCTACAAAGCAATCAGTTTCCAGGCGAGGAAAGCACTGGTGTACGGGGACGACGCCGACCGGTTGTAGCGAGCAGAGCCCGAACACGCGATGCAGTCTTGGCTGGGGACCCACACGTCGCTAGAATGAGATTCTGAGAGCAACGAATCGAGCTGCCAACGCAACCTCGAGCCCGTGTCGAAGATGACGCGGAAGGCCTGGGGCGGCGACCCAACGTGGATGCTGCCGTAGAATTGAAGCTGGTCCAGGTTCACGAGTGGGATGCGGACTAGTGGAAGGCATGAGCACGAGGATGGTGAAGCGCCGCGCACCGAGCGGACGGGTCGCCGAGGCGAGTGCGCAGGAGACGACCAGCGCAGCACGCATCGCGCCGTCAGTCAATGAGGATTTATAAATAGGCAACCCGATCGCCAGACGGGGCTCCATCATGGCCGCTTGGAGGACGTCGGCTGGCTGGCAGCTCCAATTGCATTCGATCGTCGCTCATTCGCGTCTCTGTAGGGTACTAGCAAAGGCGCGGTTGAGCTAGAATACAGGGTCGAGCGGAGATGTGACAACTTTCGAGGTATCCCATTGCGAGTCATATTGCACTCAAGAGGACGAGGGCATGGAGACTGAATTGACTGAGAGATACACTAAAAAGGAGCCAAGCGACAGCTCACGCTGCCGTCTTCTGCAGGACGGGGTAGGTCGCGATGGTCGCGACGCCGCAAATGTTGTTCTTCTGGGCAATCTTGATGTAGCCCTTCTCACCCCAATGCGTGCTCCACGAGTTCTTGACCTACGTCCAAACACGTGAGATTTTGCTTGTCGGAGAGATCGATCAAAAGGAAGGAGCGTACGAGCGTGTACTTTTCGCCATTGTACGTCGTGTAGCCGACCGCCAGCACCGAGTGGTCGAGGTCATCAAGGCCGCTCTTGCACTCAATGTCGTTGTAGTAGCCACCAGCGTAGAAGTAAAACGACGGCAACGCCGCGTCGATCGACACGGACAGCGGTCCGACGTTGACAAGGGCGTCGTTGAGCGCTGGGACGCCCGAGACGTTCACAAACGATGCGATCGGGGCCACGGCACGGGAAGCGTTAAAGTGACAAAACCCCGGCTGGTTCTTGTAGCTGCCGTACGTGGCTTCGGTCTCCAATCCTACTTTCAATGAGCCTCCCAATTCTCGTGCATTGAGCAAGTACCGCCGTGCTTGATGATCCAGCGGTAGGCTTGGTAGTCGAGGCCACCGTTGCACGCATTGTTGCCCTCGTCCCACGAGCAGTCAATAAGGTTCTGCTGCGAGAGTCGGATCGTTTCGTTCTTGGCCTTGAAGAGCTGGCCTTCGAGCGCCCCGTCGTCCTGCGCAGGCATTAGCGTACATTCGAGTACAGGCGACAGCGAACGCACCCAAATGTCCAGCACGAGCCGCAGTGGCCTTGGTCCTTGACTGGCGTGACGCCACCACGGTTACGCCAATCAAACTCCTCGGGCAGTGACGCACTCGACAATGCATGCACAGCTTGTGCACCATTGTCCTTGGCGTGGCGCGCCTTGGCGTGGAAATGGCGACGCATCTCGTCGGGCGTCTTGTCGGCCAAGTGGTTGACGGCCAGCGTGTAGCTGTTACCTTGGCGGTTCATCGCGTTGATATATTGGACGTTGGCGTGGAAGATGCTCTCGCGGCGCGCGCGCTCCGAGTCATCGACGTACGCCTTCTCGTGGGCGGCCATGAACGCGTCGAACGCGTCAGCACGCTGCGTCTCGCCATCCGGCATGCGCAAGTGAAACTAGTTGGATGATGTGAGTTCGTCGAGAGAAAGAGGCGCATGCACGTACGTCGTTCGTCGGGCGCAGCGGAGCGTTGACAACGTCTGGGCCCAGCGGCGTGCAATTCATGGACGCGACGCGGTACGAGAAGATCTGCGGCGCGACGGGGCCGGCGCGGATGTACTCGTAGTCGAGGATGTATTCGTCCATGTGGCTGCCGCCGAGCATGACGTTGTGGCCAATGTAGTGGAACCGAACAGGCTCGTTTGTGTCGACGTCGACATAGAGCGTGTAGACGCCAAGGCGGCCCTGCGCGTCGGGCTTCGAGTCGACGCTGTACTTCCACGAGTAGCAGTTGCGCGAGTTGACCACCGACTTGCCATACATGGGCTCGAACGCCGTCATGTTGGGAAATACGAGTTGGAGCGGCGACGCGTCCGTCTGGAAGCACTGGATCGCGTCAATGACGGGCAGCAGCTGATACGACGGCCCCGTCGTGTTGTAGATGTACTCGTCGACGCCTAGCGGCATCAATGAGCAAGTGACCACGATCCTGTTTCGCCTACCGCCATAGTAGCTGAGCTTTTGCAAGCCGCGGGCTCGTCGACATGCACAAAGACAGGCTCAACGAGGCCGACGTATGGCAT
>NW_012156411.1:438570-476928 GCF_000151545.1 Saprolegnia parasitica CBS 223.65
CGAAATGGAGAAGATCTGGGGCAAGAAACGAGAACTGCTGCTTCGAGCATCGGATTGGCTGAAATTATGCCAACTTTGTCGCGATTGGTTGATTATTGAGAGCCTCGCTTGATTCGCTAAAATAGGTCGAGGGATCGCCATGCGATTGGCCCCACGACAGGTGCCCATGTATCTACCACACTATTTCATGATACCTACGGAAATCTTCCTAGCGAACGCATGGGGTGCATAGTGTGCGACCAAATATGCATGAAGATATAATTACGAAGATGAAACACGTATATCGGATTGCTCGCTTCGTCAAGCTCCTAGTCGTCGTACGAGGCTGCGCCTTGGCAAGGAGCAACCTCGTACAACTTCACTGCAAGGAGTCCTTGCAGTGCAGTCTCCAACCCAGCTTCACACTATTTTATAGACAATATAGGAATGTGATTGGACAAAAGTTTGTGTTTGGTAGCCAATCCACGAAGGGATGCCGTACCAACGCGCATATATTGCATGAAATAGATGCCTCGCATTGGTCCAAATGACGTATTTTAAAACTCGTTGGCCAATCCGGCACCGTTATCGGGCGACGCGATGGCCAATTGTATGCAAGTCATCTGGCAGCGGCAACATGGCACCGGCGACGACGCACCGGCCCAAGACAGGTCGCCCTCCGCACGCCGTCTGGGCCCACTTCATCAAGGGCGAGAAGCGCAACGGGTCCCATCACCACGTCTACTGCCGCTACTGCTCGGACGCCCAGGCGCAGGCTCTCGCAGCACCGGCCAACCCTGCGGCGGGTCCGTTGAGCATCGAGGCCATTCGCGGTGTGCCCACCAAGATGCTACGCCACCTCAGCATCTGCATCTACTGCCCTGCCTCGACGAGAATTCACATTCGCTCGATGGCCGACGAGCACGCGGCAGGTCCCAGCCGCAAACGCCGGCGCACGCCCGAGCCCGAGGCCATGGTGCCACCGCAGCCGCTGCTCGACCTCTTGCTCAGCGACGGCCCTGTGCGGCCCAGCGCACCGCCTGTCGCGAGCGAAAAGCGATCAGCGGCCATCGCGCTCCCTCCGGACGATGCACTGGTGCAGGTACTAGAAGCATCTACGGTTCGGTCGATGGCCGACAGTATCTAGGTCGCGCTCGGTGGGCACGTGTCGTGGGCGTGGGTTTGGAACCCCGACGTATCGAAGCTATTGACAGTCAATGTGCCCGACCCGGACGTGCTCTACGAACGTTGCTTGCGCCACCGAGCTGGCGATCCGCCGAGCATGCCTTTTGCGTCGCTCTCGGTCGCGTCCTGGACGTCGCTTTGCTCGCGCGAGTTTACCATTGCGTGCACGCTTCAGTACCTCCACAGCTGCACGACGATATCCATCGCATCGATCGCGCCGACGCTTGAGGCGTGCCTTGCGCACCTGACGGGCGTGCGTATTCCACGTCCCAAAATTCCCATTTTTGACACGTTGACTAGGTCGTGGCCTCCAGTCCGCCGCTCGTGGCCATCCTCGTCGACTCGGCACTGCTGCTCGAAGCGGCCATGGCTGCGCTGCCGCAGTGCACGGTTCTTTTTGTACTCGCGCGCTCCTTCGACTCGTCTCGGCAAGTACGTTCCTTACATCGAGCGGCCCGAGGCAACCCGTCGCCAAGAGCTGGCGGGCGATGGCGGCGCATGAGAGCGATGTCAGTGCTATGTGGTCGACGCTGGACGCCGCGCATGCCCGCCTCGAGGCACCCGGCGTCGTGTCGGGTCGAGACGCGCTGCTTGTCTATTTACACCTAACCCGCGCACAATCCTCGTGGCCGCTGCTGCCATCGATTCTCTCCAAGTGCGACGGCCGCCTATGGCTCCTTGCGTATGCGCTGCATACCGCCACCGACGTACACGATCCCTTTGGTATCGTGCAAGGCGCTGACGTGTCGCGTAGGTCGACCTTTTCGAGCACTGGCTTCACGTGGGCGCGGCGGTGCGCCACTACGCCCTGCAGTGGCACCTCGACGCCAACGCTGTCGTCACCCATGTGCTCGAGCTTCGGCGCGGCCAGTTTCCGTTTGATAGCGCGACAAAAGCGCTGTACGCCGAGGATGTGTGTTCCTACTACGCCTTTCTCTCCGAGTCGCACCCCGAGCTCCACGCGTTTTGCATCCGGTATCTCGGATCGTTCGTCTCGCCAGCACCATCCTCATAGCAATTCTATTAGGCTGTTTAGCATCGCGCCGGCGTGCGCGCGCTACGAGATGGTGCTGCCAGGGCTTTTTGACGCCGGCATTAGTCCGTTCCTCGCCCGTATTGACATTCCCGCGCAAGCGCAGTGCGCCATCGTCAAGTACAGCGAGCACTCGACCAAGGTAGCAGACACTTGCCATTCCTCGTCTTCGCAGACGACACATGTGTAGCGCCCGAGTGCATACGCGCCCCAAGTGCTCTCGGTGGATGATTGGCTGCAGCTGCGACCAGAGATCCAAGCCTTTGTTCAATCCGAAGTCGACGCGTTTGCGACGCTACCCATAACCAGCGCCAGCGTCGACTTGACGGTCTTCTCCAGCTGCGACGACGAGGCGTGATGAATGCAACGTCGTGAACCATTCCCGTACGCATTCTTGATAGAAATATGAACGACAAATATGCGCCGCATCACGGACATTCAAGGAGACCTAGCTATGGACATGCCGACGCTGCTGTAAAGCTCGGTGATTCCAGTCGGCCACCATCGGTAGGCTTGCAAAGGGTGAAATACGAGGAGCAGGATGCTACGATGCCTGATGCATTTGTCTCTCCATGGTGATGTTCAAAGTGGATCGGAAAGAACACCAGGCACGAAATATCGACCAATGCATCGGTAAAATTAGTGAAGAGCCTACTCCATGTGCCTTTACATTACCATGTCATTTATCGCGCACGTCAGCGAATACGTGGAATAAGATTTGAAAAGCTCGATTCATGCAGCATCACTGTGTAGAGGACACTTGGCTGTGCTTTGATAATGTAAAATCGTCCTAACCATCAGTGAAGAGGTTGATAATGCTAGGATAGTGCTAGATTTCGTTGCCAGTATGCCACTCCTTCGCACAGGTTGCTTAGGTTTATGTGCCTCGATTTAATCCAATTAAATCGCATAAAATACACGGCGTCGAGGTCGTGCTCTCTGCCCGGTTGGCCACTTTTTAGAGGTGTCGAACTAAAGGCTTATGGTACATGCCTAAGCTTTCTCAGTCGATTTGGCACTCCATACGCCTCCCCATGGTGCGTCGACTTCAACTTCGACGCGCCTCGGATCACCCAGCAACTCGACGCGCTGCGGAATTCTACTTTGACATGCAAAGCCATCCCATGCATCAGTGAAATGGTGAAGAGACTACGCTATGTGCCTTTACATTAGCATGTCATTTGTTGCGCAAGTCGACGAATACGCGGAATAAGATTTCGAAAGCTCGATTCATGCAGCATCACTGTGTAGAGGACACTTGGCCGTGCTTTAATAATGTAAAATCGTCCTAACCATCAGCGAAAAGGTTGTTGATGCTACGATTGCACCAAGTTTGCTATTTAGCATGCAGCTCCGTTGCTTGGTATGGCGTAGATGTTGCCGACTCGATTTAATGCAATAAAATCGCACAAAATACACCTGGGCCTGGTCGCCCACGCCCCCAAGAAATTTTGGAGCTGTTCTATCGGGAAAAGATCGGCGGTCCGTGCCACAACTTTGTCTGTCGATATGGTACGTCATACGCCTCCCCATGATGCGTTGCTTCACCTTCAACGCGTCGCAGAGTCGCCCAACGAGTACGCTCGTGGTTACGTCTTGCGTGGGAAGGCAAGCTTGTCCAATGTTGCGGTAGCGAGTTCGGTGAAGGACTGCACTACACGTGCCTTTAATAACTTGTGCCGAGCTCAAAGACCGAGTAGAGTGTGCCTCCGAGCGAGACGAGATTGCTGTCGTATTTTTCTCTAGTGAGAAACGCCGAAGGCGGCAAACATACGCCTGACACAGACTGCGCCTGACATGCTACCCATGAGAGCCATGCAAGAGCTTGCGACGAGAACGCCTTGAATCGCTTTGTCTTGGTCCGAAACAAAGCAGTCGGGGAGGTAGCCGTAGATCGATAGAAAAAAGCTCTCGTTGCTATTGTAAGGTCGCGCTGGAGGCTTAGAGAGCAGAGTCTAATATAAGGCAAATCCAAAAGTAAATTACAAGAGCTCGCGCTTCTCGCGAGCTCGCTTAGTCCGCCGGCGATCGGCCGCCGCGCTAGCAGCCAATCGTGGTGCTAGTACACTGTAGCGATCTTGCGCGGCTCAGTCCGTGGCTTACCACGGATACGTGATGCCATCTTGTCACCAGATGGCCAGTCCGACGACCGACGGTTACGGCGGTCAGTCGTTACAGCTACCGGTATCAAGTCTCGTCAGATGCGGGCCATAGACGATGACCGCTACCAGCGTCGGCTCGACTTCGGAAAAACAGCGCTTGTCACCGCTACGGTACGCTTGAGCCGGTGCGAGACGAGGTAGATTGCCACATACGCGATCCAGATCTAAGAACCCAATGGCACATCAATAAGCGATGATAAGAACTTGGTTGTACTGACCTGGGACTGTAGAAGCCAATGCCCACGGGTGCTGTACACCTGGACGCCGAGTCTGGACGTCGTTTTATTGCGCTGGAGAGTGCGGTTGTCAAGGCTTGGTTCTTGTTGGTTGATTGATTTGGCTGTTACCGATGCCGCTAAACGATTGCAGCGCTTTCTGATGGCTCGATAAACTTGTCTTCTTTTCGTTGGTTGATCTCGTTTTCTTTGGTGGTTGCGATCGGTCTTAATGATGCGGTCTGGTGCTTGGTTGTCACTGATGTCGCTGGCTAGTGATGGGCCCTCGTCCCTCGATTTCTCAAGGTGTTAACTCTGCATGCATCTCGTTCTGGAGATGGTGCTGTGCATGTCAATGAGCTACTTGACCGCGTGGGAGAGTTGGCTTTGGCGCTGCGGGGCAACGAGGCTGAACATAGAGCTGCTGGACTGCATAATGCTTGACTAATTATGGTTTCTTCTGGTTTAGGTCGTTGTGACGAGGTCGTCCTCGCACCGTGTGACGTCCTCTGCGACGTAGATATGATGTGGCTGGAAACGCCGGTTTGCGGAGCTTCTGCCTGCCCCGACCGCCGCGGACGCAGCCGTTCGCCAGTGGTTTCACTTGCTGGGCGGTTTGAAATAACACAAAGTCCATCTTGTTTGCGGGCACTTGCAAGCTCTGGGCTCTGTCGATGTCAAAGGTCGCGCCGTTTCTACAGGACTGCCGCGTCTATTTCAAACGGCAAAACGATGCGCAGCACCAAGGTGACGCCAGGCCCGTGCCGCGCCTCGGTGCTGCATTCGCACTACAGCATCAAGCACCACCGTGGCCTAGCTGTCACTAGCCTTCTTCTCTCTGCGTCCCTCGTCGCCATGGTATCGCGGGATGGGCGCCCAGAAACATTCTCATGCTTGTCTCCTCCATGTAGCCCTTTCAAGCCTACATCTCAGAAACTCTGCCTTGGGCAACGGCACTGCCCGTGGCCCACGACCTAAGTAACCTCACGGTCTTCAACCAAACGGCTCTCGCCACGCACCAAGCGCTCTACTCGCACTCGACGCTTCCTGATGGCGCGACGTACGTTTTCGACATCGCGCGCAACGCCCACGTGTGTCGGCACGTCTTGTCAAGTAGTAGCCGCAGCCCCTTGAGCCTTCCGGGGGTCCTTTTCTACGGCCGCGCGATGGTCGACCTGTGGCAGTCGTTCGCCAACGACTCGGCCAGTGGTACATGGCATCAGCGGGGCACGTGTACGCTTGTGCGGTTCATCACGGTGCCACTATCGCACCAATGCATCTGGCTCTCGATAGACAACCCTCTCGACAGCGCCGAGTATACGCTGACGTATGTGCTGACACAATACCCTTACCCGGCGCTCATCTGGTTCAAGTTTTTGTGGCGTATTGGCTCGACGGTGCTGCTGCTCACATTGCTCTGGCGACGCTATTTTAGCCCGCTCATGGGCTTGGCGCACGACCTCGCTGTGCGTGGCCACCGCAACGACTTGATGCCGGAGCATACGTGGCGCTACGAGCTGATTGCGGGCGACCCCACCGCCCCGTTACTCGTCGATCCGTTTGTGGTCGGCGCCTTTTTTGTTGATTTTACGCTCAGTCCGCACATGGTGGCGGTCGCCATGCTCCGATTGCTTCAAGTAAGAGACGTTGGCGCGTTGTGCAAGGCGGTCCTCTATCTCTTCCGCATGGTAATACACACCTTGTGCTGCCATTTGCGATTTTGAAAATGATTTTCTTGTAGATTTGGTTTGCCTGCTTTTCGCTTGTCGCGGTCAACAAGCTGCTCAAGCGCTGCCGACTCGAGCACGTCTTTACTGAAGTGGACCCGACGTGGCTCGGCCTCGCGGTGCTGGTGCTTGGCCCGTCGTTGTGGGTCATCAACGTGGCCGTGCCGTGCTTCTTGGATGCCTATCGCTACCTTCTCGTGTGCTTCTATATGACCAACGGCCTTGTTCAAATTGAAGTCGCCGTCGCGGGCGCGGTCTATATTCTGATCATTGCCATGATCCCGCTCTGCTTTGGCCTGCGTCCAACACCATTCTGTCGGCGCCGACGCGCGCGGCGTGTACGCTACAGCAGTTTTTTGTACAACTCGGCAAAAAATCGCCTTCTGTTTTCGCTCGTGCCGGCGCTGCGCGGAGAAGAGAACAAGAATTTCGGTGGTTCCATCTACCTGCTCTTTCGACGCTGCGCCCGCGCCAAGGCTTTTCCGGTCGTCAACACGCGGGGGGCCGACTGCTATCTTCTCTGCTACTGCGACAACCAAGTACACACCAGGATCCGTCTCAGTCTTCTGGCGCATCTTGACCTTCAGAGCAGCGACAGTATTGTCGAGATTGTGACAGGTGCGAGTGCCTACTGCTTCAACCACCTTGTGATCCCCGACCACAACGCGGCATCGATCAAAAGACATTCCGACCGCAGCTCCTGTGCCCCCTTCACGCGTCGCCCTGGTGCATGTGACTGCTACATCGAGTGTCAACATCTCGTGAGACTCGTCGCTACACGATCGATCGATCTTGTAACTTTCTAATCTCCTCATCTTCACCTCCTATTCCCCACCTACACCAGAAAGGTCAACTACACCCTGCCCCAAGAAAACACGAGGTTCACTTGAGGATTCCTTTAAATATACATTTTTGTTCTCGTCCACAACGAGACGGGTAATAAGGAATGTCAATACTAGCCGTGTTTTGTTGGACATGAAAATTTTCTGCGTGGTAAGACAAGTGGTGGTGGGAACCAAAGAAAAATGTGAGAACGTTCCTGGTACGCGTACTATCTCGTGCTTTTTGACGATGCCATCTCCATCGATCACTAGACAAAATATGTACTAGATGTGTCAATTATTTTGGAACCGAGAAGCGCTTCAGAAGAATCCAGTTATATGCACCAAACGGACGGCAGGGACGGTTTGTGGAGCTGAAACGAGGTCACGCCTTCTTTGCTCGTCTCGACCAGCTCGTTAAAGTGGTACGACGTGGGCGTCGTGGCGTTGGAAATCGTGTTCCCGCGTGTGTCGAGGGAGCTGAGGAAACTCAGGCGCATCTTCTCGCGCAGCTCGCCGCGGTGGTAACACAGCACAAAGCAGTCGGCGCTCCGAAGGCTGAACGTCGGGCAGTTCTTGAAGCTTGCGCTGGCATGGTACGCTGCGTATACGGTGCCGCCGCTCGTAATCATGTGAATGTTGTTGGTGCGAAAGGGACGCAGAAGCGCGAGAAGGATCTGATTCTTCCAGTTGTTGTAGCGGTGGCTGCTGTACGCATGTTTGCGGCGGCGTAGACACCAAAAGCATCCTAGTCCGCACGCATGAAAACCATGAAAAATGCACTTGCCTTGTACCCCAGCACTGGAAACGCGGTGCGAGGAAACCATACACCACTGGAAGCACCGCGATAAGAACGGTGTAGGCGGTGCAGCCGACAACGAGCTCGTTCTGCTCCGAGGTGTTTTGTTGCGGCACAAGGCACGTAAACATCCACTGGTACAAGGTCACGAGGAAGCCGACGTTGCCGCTGAGCCACGAGATGAGTGGGCCATAGAATGCGATCGCGATCGCCACCAATGTCGGGTCAACCTCGGCAAACGCATGCTCCTTCTTCCACTTCTTCAAACAATACGCCGTGACGCAGAGGCCACAGTAGGCAAACCACACCTATGCAATAATTCAATGCAGAAAATGTCTACAATATGGGTACCGTCCGCGAGAGGTAGACAAACGTCACAAACATCACGTAGAGGTCGCCGTTCTGGACGCGCGCAAGACCGCAATGCCAACGTTGCCCGTGCTCAGCCACATGTCGATCAAAAACGCGGTGGCGACCCACGGATCCCGGAGGATGATGGCGGTCGGATCGCCCAGCACGAGCTCGTAGCGCCACTCGACCGCGCTCACATCGGCCTTGTGGCCACTGGTGCGCAAGAGACGTTCCAGGTCCACGCAATGCATGTAGTAGTGCGTCCACATGCGATAGAGCACAAAAGCCGTGTTGCCGAGGCGGTAGACAAATTTGAACCAGAGGTAGGCATCGAAGCGCGTCGCACTGTACGAGTAGGTGAGTGTGAAGAGTCCGTCGGAGGCGTTGCGTTCTTGGATCGCATCGCCGGCCTCGAGCCAGAGACACGACCGGCCAATCTCAATGTTGCAAAAAAGATCATAAAAACACGAGCCGTTGTAGTGCCATGCCGCAGCCGAGACATTCGTCGCGCTCGCGAGGCTACAGACGAGGTCGATCTGGGCGTCTGTGTAGTAGATGACGCCGGGAAGCCCGAGGAGAAACGACTGCAAGCACGACGCCCTATGGATCGGCGCTGGCAGCGCAATGGCTTTTCGAAGCACTTGGACGTCGTTGATGGCATCTTCAAAGTACGACGTGCCGGGCACGAGCGTGCGGGCGTTGTACAAGCGCTGGTTTTGCGCCAGAAAATCCGAGTTGAACGCCGAGTAATTGGCATACGACGTGTTGAGGAGCGGCGGCGCGGACCACGGAACATACTCGGAGAGGTACGCCTTCATCGGCTACATCCATAGTACAGACTTTGTAACGTGGCGACGAGATAGCTGTGGTACCATGGAGGCGATGTTGAAGAGCATGGCGACGCTGATAACCAGCGCGATGCGGTTGCGACGCAAGCTGAACCTGTGCACGTCGGCCCAGGCGGGCGCGCTCACGTCTGCGACCTTGGCCATTTTTGCACTTTATACAAACGAATGCTATCTTGAGGGGGCGTTGCGCTGTTATTTCAAGCGTGAAACCACGCTATGAGGACGTGGAAAGAGTGCTGCTTCTGGTCAACAGGATCCTGAAGTCTATCGCTGCGTCACAGCCAGATACCCGGACCGTGTGATCGACCTGGTTACCACCATGAACGACTTGTGATGGCGAACTGCGCACCAACGCGGCTTTCGGCTCGACAGAAAATGCATTTTAGACGCCAGGAATGTACATGGGTAGCGTATTCGGATCGAGAAGCGCGACGCGTTGCAGACACACGGACGGGCATCGGGACCGAGCAAGTGCCAACTGGACCGAACCGGCGACGCCCGCAGCACGTTGCATAATGACACAAAACCGGGGCGTCGTTGTTGTTGAAGAGATAGACGTTTCGTCGCGTCAATCAACACAGCAGTGCTGGCTGTAAGCTCAATGCAGGTAGATTGTCGCATACTTGCACGAAAGTATTAGCATCGTGCGCGGGGATGCCGGGACAAGCGTCAACGATCGCCTCGGTCAGCGCAGTCCAAAGCTCCTTGTTCTGCGCCATGGCCATGAGGTCCGTGAGATCTTTGACATTACTGAGGCGCTTCTCGAAAGACGGGACGGTGACCAGGTCGGCGTCGAGCACACGTGGCAGCGTCGTCATCGATACTCACGCATCGCGAGGTTGGCCGGGATGTTGGGCGCGCTGCGACGGATGCGACCTTCTTGACGAGAGTGATATGGGATTTGCGCAAAAGTGATCCTGGCGATGGGCTTTTGAGTCAAAAGCCCAGGCTTGCCGATCTGGATGCTAGGCGTGTGGATAACACAGGCCGCAATGATGTACTTGCTTTCCTCGCTAAGCAACTCCCTAGCGATATTCCTCATTCAAAGCAATGCGATGGCCCTGCGCTAAGGCCTCTCATCTGTAACTCTTGCGACATGAAAAAGCCTCGCGGTGATGTCGACACCCTAAACTTAGCCTTTTTGATGTTTCGCGCCAAGGTGGCGGCGAGCCCGACGCTTGGCATCCTCAAACTCGCAACACGACGGCGCTATACGCTTCGGCATGACCCGTGCCTCTTCGTCACGAGCCTCTTCATCTCGGTCTCGATGATCATCATGGTACACACGACATTTCCGTATTCCTATCTATGACCGTAATGTACTTAGCCGCTCGAAGCGTACGTCTCTGAGATGCTGCCGTGGACCTCCCTCGCGCCGTTCAACCCGCCGTTTGCGACCTTTGCCGAGTTCAATGCCACGACACTAGCGACCGTACAAGCGCTCTACAATCGAGATACGCTGCCTGCCAGTGGGCGCTCGCTATGTCGCCAACCCGGAGCGCAACAGCTACGTGCTTCGTCGCCTCGTTTGCCCTCTCAATGATTCGTCCATGACTGACGGCTCGACACAATGCTTGGCGTCCTTTCTGGTGGGATTACCCGGTGTGCTCTTCTATGGCCCCGCGATGAACGATTTACTGAGTACGTTTGCAGCGTCGGGGGACGCGACGACCTCCGGCACGTGCTTGACGGTGACCTTTCTCTCGCTCCCAATCGCCAACGAGTGCTTGTGGCTTCAGCGCGGAAACGACTTGGCCATGACGAATCAAAGCGAGGATTTTACCTTGACGTTTGCGCTGACGCAGTACCCGTACCCGTGGCTGCTCTGGCTCAAATTTGTGACGCGCGTCGTCTCCACGAGTGCCATTTTGCACTGCCTTTGGTTCAAGTATTACCGCCACTACTTTTCGGTTGCTCGCTTTCTATGCCGACAATTGTCCTTGTCGGCGGTGTTTACATTGTGCTCGTGGCCTGGCTCCCGCTCTCGTACGGATTTGTCGCCGGGTATCTCCGTTCTGGTACGCTATTTTTCATCCTTTTCGAGCCTTTTTCATGCATTTTTCAAACGTTTTTCGTGCATATATCGCGCTTCTTGCATGCTTTTCGGTACATTATGTGTGAATGTTGCGTGACTGTTTTGGGTTCGCCGAGGCATTCTGATAAACTCTAATACGATAGGCAAGCCCCGGCACGGCGCGCTGACCAATTTTACCAAGTACGCGAGCTTCCAGTACAACTCACTCAAGAACTGAGCGCTCTTTACTGTTTCACATCCGGTCCGCGGAAGCGACGCCATTTCGGGCACGTCGTATGGCGGCCTCATGTATGCACTATTCGATTGGAACCCGCGGTACAAAGCGGCGCCAACCATGAACCTCCGCGGCGCCGACTGCTTCCTCCTCTGCTACTGCAACGACCACCTCGCGTCCAGAATTCGACTCAGCCTCCTGCACGCGCTCGACTGCAATCTCAGTGACCCGCAACTCGCAATCCGCATCAACCCAAGGCCCTCACTGTACCCTGCGAACGCACTTGAGATCACGCGACTCGCGTCCGAGAAAGGGTCGTTGGACGAGGCATTGCAAATCGTACTCTCTCTACCGCGCAAGCCGTCACTGTGGTGCATCTAGTCGAGTGTGCGCACATGCCACGTAATGCCAAATTGATAAACGCGGCGGTTGTGGCTTGGCGCCATCTTCCACTGCATTGAGATTCTCAAAACGGCAATGCAGTGCAGATGAGCCCTGAAATGACTACAACTTTGCCGCCGCGACAGGTGACGGCCTAAACGATGCAGCCTTCTATCGTCTTGCCACCTGGTCAAAAGCAAATAGCTTTAGGGTTCTTCACATGACCCACCGAGGCTGCCAACCTCCTTCCCATTGCATTTCTCGGGTCGTCACCCATATTTCTGTCTTGTACTATGTGTCCACTCACCACGGAACGCTTTAGTCGTGTGCTGTTTATAGATCACGGTACGAAGCGTCTTTCTTTGAATGGGCTGCATCGACACCCGCGTCGGGCCAGAGGCGACAGTGGTGCGCTTCAGCGTACGGCGGAACCGCCCGGCCATGCTTGTGAGTCTCATCATGCTGCTCAATATACTCTCCATGGTACAAGTACACTCCATGCGCACCGTCCAGGCTTGACAGCGCTGTAGCCGATGAAAGCGTACCTGTCCGAGTTTCTTCCGTGGCAAACCGTCCCGGCTCTACCCGATGCGTTTGCCAACTATTCGATCTTTTCGAGTGCAACGCTCGCGTACCAGCAGATGCGCTACACCCCACTGACGCTGCCCAATGGCTCCACGTACTTTGATGATGCTGCCATGGACGTCCAAGTCCTCCGTGCGACGCTCAACTTGACCAATCATGCGCCAATGCCGTCTCGCGCCGACTGCTTGGCCTCGTTCGTACTGGGTCTGCCGGGCTTGATTTACTACACGCCGGTGCAACTCGACCTCGTCTGTGCCCTCGCCGCGGACGCTGACGTCAACGCGTCGACCTGGGACAAGGTTGGTGCGTGCTACATTGACAAGTTTTGTGCCATCGTCATTGGCCACGCGTGCGTGTGGCTCAACGCCGGCGATGCGGTCCACGGCGGCCAGCTCTCGCCACACGTGGTGACGATTACCTACACGTTTACAGGCACGCGCTTTCGCCAATGGCTGTGGTGGAAGCTCGGTTTCCGCTGCGCATTGACCCTCTTTGTCGGATGGCGTCTCTGGAAGCAGTACTACGCACACTGTCAACGCCTCCAAGCGCGCTTGACCGCGTGCGGCCACAGCGCCGATTTGAGTCCGAGCGAGTGGCGCTACGAGCTCGTGTTGGGCGACCCGACCGCCATCATCCTCATGGACCCAAGCGTTGCGTGCGCATTTGTGGTCGACATTTGGATCAGCACCAGCTCGGTCGGCATTGCGGTCTTGCGCGCGTCCCAGAACGGCGACCTCTACGTCATGTTTGTGACCTTTGTCTACCTCTCGCGGACGGTACAAATATTGTGTGAGAACATTGAAGACATTTTCTGCATTGAAGTATTGTGTAGGTGTGGTTTGCCTACTGCGCGCTCTGCGTCACATCGTATGGCTTGAAGAAGTGGAAGAAGGAACATGCGTTTACCGAGGTTGACCCGACGCTTGTGGCCGTCGGTGTCGCCATCTATGGCCCCTCGTCTCGTGGCTCAGCGGCAACGTCGGCTTCCTCGCGCAGTTGTACCAATGGACGTTTACGCTGCTCGTGCCCCGCCCTTGCTCGGCCAAGAGAACGAGCTCGGGCCGGGCTGTGCCATGTACACGCTACTCATTGCGTGCCTCCCACTTTGCTACGGCTTTGCCGTCCCGGCGCTGCGCCACCGTATACGACGCCATGCGATGTCATGTCTCATCTCGCGACTAGGGTTACGCAAGCATCAAGGCGAGGCGCCGAATTATGCGAGCCCGTTCTACAACAGCACCAAAAACCGGACTATTTTCGGCATGTTGGCGCCGTTCCGAGCCACAGCCGACGTGCATCCGATCGAAGCGACGACCCCGCGCGTTCTCGAGCGTGGAGGGGCCATCTACTCGCTCTTTTGCGACCAATTCGCGGTACAAAACTGCCCGACCATCAGCCTTCGAAGCGCCGACTGCTTCCTCCTCTGCTACCACAACGCAACGCTCGTGTCCAAGATACGCCTGAGTCTTCTCTGCAGCCTCGACTGCAACGCTGCGACACCAGAGCTCGCAGTCGAGAACGCCGGGGGCAAAGCCACTTCCATTGCCTACGAGATCACCCTTGATTCGAGTGGCCGACCTCGTATGTGTCAGCCCGCAGAAGCCCCCCCCTGGTGCATCTAAGTGGCCGACGATGTACGATAGTTGACACGACTGGTGCTAAAATTAGTGCTCTCATGCTATGTTTGTAAAGCGATCACTCATTTGCCGAGATGACGTGGCATGTTGGCTGACATGTAATCGTTATTGACAACGCCGGCATACAAGATCCTGTCTTGTCATGGCAGGGGTGTCGTCTGAAGACAGGCAGTCGAGTGCCTTGCGAAGAAGTCGGCCAGTGCAGTCAAGTGCACCAAATCTGCACATCTCGGGCAGTATCCTCATGTCGCAAGTCTTGAATAGAAAAGTCGTGGAAAACACTATTTATATTAATCAACTGGAATGCCCAAGGTCGTGGCTGTGGCCGGCCCCGCGCGCGAGTTTCGCGTGCACCGAAATCGCGGCGCATGGCTCCTTTGTGTTGTGATGCTGGCCAATCTCATCTCGATCGTACGTCTTCCTGTCTGTACAACGCAATTTAGGATGGTATGATGGTGTAGCCCGCACGCGCGTACCTTTCCGAGTCGTTTCCAGGCCTCGACCCGACCATCGATGCGCCCGTCTTTGCTTCGTTTGCGGCGCTGGAAAATGCAACGCTCACTGCCTACATGACCACGTACATCGACGTCTCTGCGCTTGGTTACCAGTACGACGACACCAACAGCATCTACGTTCTGCGTCGCACACTCAACATGTCGACAACGTCAACTACACTGCGCTGCTTTCAAGAGTTTGCCTTGGGTCTCCCCGGGCTCATCTATTACACCGCCGCCCAACTGAACTTTCTCTGTGCCTTCCTCGCCAGCGACACTCGGCTGTCGTACGTGAACCGCGGCTCGTGCCACGTCGATCGAAGCTGCGCTCTGGACATTGGCCACTCGTGCATTTGGCTCTCGCAGAGAAAAGGGGATCATCCCGACGTCTACATTCTCTCGTACGCGTACACTGCAGTCCGCTGGAACGATTGGCTCTGGATCAAGCTTTTCTACCGCATTGCCATCACGGGCCTCGTGTCCCAGCGTCTCTACAGCGGCTACTGGAGGCATGTGCGCGACCTCGAGATAGTCTTGCGCCAACATGGCCACTGCCCCGGCTTGGACGCACACAAGTGGCGGTACGAACTCGTGCTGGGGGACCCCACTGCGATCGTGCTCATGGACAGTTGGGTGGCTTTTGCTCTCGTCGTCGATACATGGCTGAGCACGAATACGATTGGTGTCGCAATCCTACTCGCCACCCAGGTAGACGACCTCTGGGCTATGTTTCTGAGCTTGGTGTACCTCTCCCGCACGGTACGACGATTTCTGTTCCTGGTTCGTCGATGGACAATATGACAATATTATCTTGAACAGGTTTGGTTTGCCTACTTTGGCCTCTGCGCAACCGCGCATACCTTGAAGAAATGGCGATTCGAGCATGCGTTCAGCGAGGTCGACCCCACGCTCGTCGCTGTCGCCGTCGCCATTTACGGTCCACTGCTTTCTCAACTGAGCGCGCATATGGAGGGGCTCGTGCGCTTGTACCACTGGCTCTTTGCCCTCTGTGTACCAGAGAACGCCGAAGCGCATGAGAACGAGCTCGGACCTGGCTGTGCCATGTTCACCCTCATGATTGGCAGCCTCCCGCTGCTGTATGGCTTTGCCCACCCGCGCTGGGCCCGCCGTACGTCTTTTGATTTGAGGCGACCGTACGTAAATAGTTGTAGGAATGCACGCGTGGAAGCGCAAGGTAGCGCCCGCTGTGCTACAGGATTATGCAAGTCCGCTCTACAACGGCTTAAAAAACCGCGTTTTTGTGCGCTTCCTATCGACGCTGCACACGCCGACACTGCGCGCAGAGGGCGGCTCCGTGTACGCTCTCTTTGCGACCAATCCGAGATACAAGAACTGCCCGACCATCAGCCTTCGAAGCGCCGACTGCTTTCTCCTCTGCTACCACAACGAGGCGCTCGTGACGAAGATACGCTTGAGCCTCCTCGATAACCTCGACCGCAACCTTGCAGACCCAGCTTTGGCTGTTCGCATTGCCTCTGTTGTCGCCACATCCAACATGAATGAGCTCGTACTCCACCCAAGTCAGCCACCGACGCTGCGACGTCCTCGGATACCGTCGCCGTGGTGCATTTAGTGACACACTGTCGTATTTTCTGATAAAACTGTCTTTGTTCAATGGGCATGGCAGGATCGAATCGAATTCGACTTGTCATTACACAAACTTTTGCAAGCTTTCATAACATGCAATGGACAGCACCATCGTCATTGTATCTGTTCCTCGACGTATGGCGCGTCGCATCGCTCTCATTCACACCTCCAGATGCCACGTCATACACATGTCATATCTATCAATAGATTTGCCAGAAAGGACAACATGACCAAGGTGGCGCCGACGCCAGCAGGTCCAGCCGTGTCGCTGGTCCACACGCGTTTTCAAGTGCGCTGGACGCGATCGTCGGTCGTTGTGAGCTTCCTAATGCTTCTCAACCTCGTCTCGATGGTACCTTCTCGCTACTGACTGCATCCACACATCACATTTGACGTAGCCGATGAAGGCCTACTTGACCGAACAGCTGCCGTGGCAGGGCGACAATACGCCATACCCTGTCTACGACTCGTACGCTGCCTTTAGCGCATCGTATTTGGCCGAGAACCAAGCGCGCTTCAACCGGTCCACGCTGCTACACCAGCGGTCCTACTTTGTCGACGACGCGTCACGCACAGATGTCATCCGCGTCGCTCTCGACATGCGCCGACGAACGCACAACAACTGCATTGAGTTTCTCCTTGGTCTACCCGGCCTCATCTTTTATGGCGGCCACATGCGCGACCTTCTCTGCAACTTTGCCGCATCACCCCGCGGTCACAATGTGACCGACGACCTGCGCTGGCATCGACGCGGTGTGTGTCAGCACGGCACATTTGTCGGTGCCACCGTCGGCCAACAGTGCATTTGGCTCACGACCGGCGACGACCTCACCGCAGATGACACACTTGGCGTCTTTACCCTGACGTTTATCTTTCAACTGCCCCGGTTTTATGTGTGGCTTTGGGTCAAATTCGGCTACCGCTGCCTCATTAGCCTCTACGTGGTCGTCCAAATGTGGCGCGAATATTACCGCCACTGCGCGTCCCTCCACACGGTCGTGCAGCGCTTGGGCCATACCGTACCGACGCCCGCATCCACGACCTGGCAGTACGACCTCGTGATGGGCGACCCGACAGCGCTCATCCTTCTGGATCCGATCGTCTCGTTGGCCTTTACGCTCGACGTGTGGCTCAGTATGGAGTACATGGGCATTGCCATGGTGCGTGCGACGCAAATCGTCGATCTGTACACGCTCTTTCTCGCGTTCACGTACTTTTCCCGCACGGTATGGATGCAAGTCGTCCATATTGAAACCTGCCAGTAGGTCTGGTTTGCCTATTTGGCACTGAGCGTCACGTCCAAGGTGCTCAAACGCTATGAAAAAGAGCACCACTTTGCCGGCGTCGACCCCACCGTTGTCGCGATTAGCGTCGCCGTGTACGTCATCCCAGTCGACTACCTTCAAGCCAACACCCGCATCGTGGATGCCTACTACTGGCTCTTCCGCATCCCGAGCCCGCGCGATACGCAAGACGAGCAAGTCGACGTGCTCTTTGGCTGCGTGCTTTTAACGATCTCGATTGCCTTCGTTCCTGTGCTGTATGGGATTGCCCGATCTCGCTGCCGTAGAATCGAGATCTCGTTGTGTCTCCTGAGTCTTACGAGTAGGGTCCACGCCGTCGTCATCGAGCCGCCGTGCCGCGTACAGTAGCCAAACGTACAACAGCGTGAAGGCGCGGCTCGTGCTGTACATCGTACGCTGCTTTCTACCGCCTCAACACGAAGCGCTCGCCGTTGGTGGCACCTTGTATGCCGTGTTTGACGCCAACCCGCGCTACAAGAGGTTTCCGACAATCAGTCTTCGGTCAGTCGACTGTTTCCTACTGTGCAAGAGCCACGGAGTGCCCAAACAAGCCATTCGTCTCAGTCTTTTGCGGAGCTTGGACTGCCACTTGATGAATCCGCACCTCGCGATCATAGACGACCGCACCAAGAGCGCTTCAAATGTCTTCGACCGGCTCGAGCTCACCGGCGCGACGATTTCCATACACCGGGGCATGGCGCGCACCACGTGGTGCATGTAACATACCGACCTAAGAACGTATGGCGATAAATAATCGAGTCTCGTCGTGAGCTCGCCCATAATTTTGATTTCTTCCGTACTAGAAACACACTATTAGCTTTAGGACCTAGTATATCATGGCTCACAGCGACAGAATCAAAGAGGGCGAAACATCAAACGCTGTTGCACCGCGAATGAAGCACAGATGTCACTGCCCATCCAAGGACGCTAGTTCTAGAGTGTAGCTTCCACGCCCTTGATATGCAACAGGATTTTAGTACTTTGGACATAGCTCTCGTCCTTCAACAGTAGCATTCTGAAATGCCACGCTCGGCAAGTGCCACAAGGAACACACGGAAGAAGCAAGATGAAAACGGCATATGCCGGTAATCCGTAAAATAACGAGAGGACTCATTTCAACAACAACAGTAGCATTCTGCGTGCAGAACGCCCACACGTTGTTGTCCCGCGCGCGCCACCAACCTTTTGAAACCGTCATGCGCCGTGGTGCTGCCACGTCATCCACCTAATGTTAGATGCAACCGCTTCACTCGCTCGATGTCGCAGGTCGCACCAATGCTATGGCACCTACCCTCGTCCTCTGGGTTGGATGCAAAGCGGCCTCTCGTCAACTCCGTGCGCTGGAACAAGATCTCGGTGCTTCTCAGTGGCGTCATGCTGCTCAACATCGCCTCCATGGTACACTTTATTTGTTGCCGAGATGGGCTCACGCAGCGGTGTAGCCGCTGAAAGCATACTTGTCCGAGCAAGTCCCGTGGCATGCGAGCGACGCGCCCGAGCCAGCATTTGCCAATTTTTCGGCCTTCAACCGTTGGTACCTCGCAATGAACCAAGCGCACTTCAACCGACAGACACTGGACCATGCATCGTCCTACTACGTGGACGACGTTACACGCACGGACGTCATTCGCGTGGCCCTGGATATGCGCGATGCGCTGCCCGAGGCGAACTGCATCTTGTTCTTGCTCGGCTTGCCGGGGCTGATTTTCTATGGCGGTGACTTTTGGAATGTCCTCTGTTCATTCGCAGCCACCGATCACCGGAATGCAACTCTTGGCGATGCCTTGCGCTGGGACAAGGTCGGTGCGTGTCAATACGGCAAGTTTGCCTCCGTGCTCGTCGGCCGGCAGTGCATCTGGCTCACCATTGGCAACGATTTAACGGGCACCGACGCGCTTGGTGTCTACACGCTCACCTTCACCTTTCAGCTCGGGCGCTTCGACACGTGGCTGTGGTGCAAGTTTCTGTACCGCGTCGGCCTCACCTGCTACGTCCTGCGCGTCATGTGGCGAGCGTACTACCGGCACTGCTTGCATTTAGCACGGACGCTAGCGACGCACGGCCTACAGCGACGCCCGACACGCGGCACGTCGTTTGAGGTTGTCATCGGGGACCCCACGGCACTCATTTTGCTCGACCCGATCGTCTCGACGGCGTTCACCTTGGACATTTGGTTCAGTATGGAGTACATGGGCATCGCCATGGTGCGCGCGACGCAATTCGTGGATCTCTACACGCTTTTTCTCGCGTTCATGTACTTTTCCCGGACGGTACGGCAACGATTTCCATCGCGGCATGGACGCCATGGTGGGTTTTGAATGTAGGTATGGTTCGCCTATCTCGCGCTCGCCCTCACGTCGCGCAGCCTCAAACGCTATCACAAAGAGCACTGGTTCGTCGAAGTCGACCCGACGATCGTTGCGGTCTGCGTCGCCGTGTACGCCATTCCAGTCGACTACCTCCAAGCCAACACAGTGATCGTCTATGTGTACTACTACCTCTTCCGCCTCCCATCGTCGGCCGACATGCAAGACCACCAAGTCGATGTGCTTTTTGGCTGCGTGCTGCTCACACTCCTCATTGCGGCGATCCCGATTCTCTTTGGCTTTGCACGCACCCACTGTCGCCGCGCGACACCGTCGGTCCCGTACGCGAGTCTCGACTACAACAGTGTTAAGAACCGACTTTTGTACAAGCTCATGCGATCGATCACGCTGCGCCGGGGCCTCGTCGACGAGTCGGGCGGGTCTCTTTATGCCGCGTTCGCGCGCGACGCTCGGTACAAGATGCACCCGACGACCAGTCTTCGCAGCGTCGACTGCTTTGTGCTGACCAAAAGGCGAGGTCGAACGACGCATCTCAAGCGTCTGAGCTTGCTCTCGAGCCTCGATCGAATGGCGTCCGATCCGAACGTGGCGATTTCTGTGGCAACGTCGGCGACGGCCGACCGCACGTTTGCCGAGCTTGTGGCGCACGACAGCAGCTTCCAGCTGGCGCTCGGAGCCGTACCGTCGCCGTGGTGCTCGTAGTTGCTGAGCACTTTGTACGACTGCTTCCAGTGTTCTGAGTCGGTTTTCCGCCATCGTGGCTCCTGTCCACGCCAAAGCAAACACGAGCGCGTCTCGCTTTCGCGACTAAGCATCAATCTATAGCTATTAACCGCTTTGCACGTTGCCACGTCATCCATGTCCATTTCTAGATGCCGTCGTCGGAATTTAAATGCCAGAACTGACGTCAATCGTGTCCGCGGCCGCCCCCTCGACCCGGCTCTTTCCCAAGCGGCAGCTGGTCATAACGTGGCACATGATGGCGGTCGTCATGAGCGCTCGCTCGGTCACCAACGTGGTTTCCATGGTGCGCCTTTCGATGCATACGCACCGTGAAGGATCGTAGTAGGTGTAGCCAGTCTCGACTACAACAGCGTCAACAATCGACTGCCTGTCTTATGCGTGCGGTCGCCGCGACGCCGTCGACGAGGCGGGTGGGTCGATCTATGCTGCGTTTGTCCACGACGCTCGATACACGATGCACCCGACCATTAGTGTGCGCAGCGGCGACTGCTTTGTGCGGGCAATGGTCAATGATCGCCGCCCCATATGCATGCTGCGCCTTAGCTTGATGACCAGCCTCGACTCATGGGTACACTATTATGTACCTCAGCCTCGACTGCCACACTTTTGACGCAACGCGCACGATCCGATTCATTCAAGTCCTGTCACCAGGCCACTCGTTTCCACGGCGGCAAACACAGGACCGGCACTTTTGCATTGAACGCGGCGCATTCCACTCGCATGGGGTCTCTTAAACCGCCATTTAAAACGTGTTTAACGCTGCCCAGTGCTCGTTTCGTCGCGTGCTGCGGCCCATTGCGGTACGAGGCGTCATTGACGGTGCGTGTGAACATGCCTTTGACGCGTTCGAGACGTCGATGGCAGGGTAAACTTGGCTTCCGTTGTCTCCAGTAGCCCCAATGAACGCTACCCTACCCCTATTTCATACGTATACCTTTTGTTCTACGCATCGTCTTGTACGATCGACGACGTTTGGTGTCCCTTCCGGTGAGAGACTCGACACTACCGCCGTTTGATCCACGTGCGTGCTGCTGTCGGTGTTCGTTTTCTGTGTGTTTAAACAAAGGGTTTCTATCGGCGCTCGTAAAAGAGCATGTAGGCTTTGGCGCGGGCCACTTCGGTCGTCGGCACCTCAAGGACGCGGTCGTCCGAGACGTGAACCCACCGACCGGGCGCCAGCCGACGATAGCACGTGTAGTGGCCGCCCCGTTCGTTCCCGTGGTGCACAATGACCGCGATCGCATCGTAGATAAGTTGATCCTACATTCACAAAATCGTATCAACTTGATAGAAGCCTCCATTTGAAAACATGTACGTAGGTGTGCTCTTTGGTGTCGTCGTCGAGAAGCAAATCTTGCGCCAATAATGTCGACTCAAAACGGAGGTACGAGTCGAGCTTGACCATGGCGTCTTGCAGAAACACGTTGCGGTTGATGTGGAAGGCGAGCACGTCTGGGCACCGCATGAGCCGGACGTGGCGCAGAAAAGGCGCGTACGTTCGTCGGCATGCGCGAGGGTCCTCAATGCCGTTCTTGTCGAGCCAGAGACCTTCGTTTTCCGTCCAGCCCGAGCCGTCCATGTCGAGGTCGCACACGCCATTGGTCGACGCAAGGCGCGTCCCGAGGATATCTATGGCATTATTGCTGCTGCCGCTTTGTATCAGTCTATCAAGGAACGTACCGAGAAGGTTCTGTCGCCACTCGAGCACGTCTGCGCGGAGGAGACTGCGGGCGTCGCCGCCTTCCCAGAGCGAGGGCACATCGACAAACTCCATGGGATCGCCGGTCGCGAGTGCGTCCCGCTGTTCCTCCACGACAGATAGGAGCGCACGCAGCGTGCAATTGGTGCACTCGACGCCGTCGATGCGTTCCATGCTCGTGTGGTGGCGCCACGACTCGCGGAGGTGGTTGAAGACATGGCGGCCGTCCATGCTCGCACACAGCGAAAGCTTCAGGTCGAGGAACCGATCTGTCCACATGGGCTTGCGCATGTGGCAGCGCGTGCACTCCTACATACTGCCGCATCGCAATCAATGAAAAAGGGGGTTGGTGAGGTACGAGGAGTGTGCCGCTCAGGCCGTAGAACGGGTTGCGGCTCTCGGCTGGCGCACGTCCGATGAGGTCGAAAAGCGAGCCTTTGGGCTGTGTCTTCTTGTACTCGTCTTCGCAGAGCTCCATGATGAGCTGGAACCACTCCTCTGCGTCCTGTGGCAGCAGTTAGAAGGAGGCGGGTGATCCAAGGGCGGACCTGTTGTCGGTTGCCGCGGAAGCCCTGGATGCTCTTGCCGAGCTGCGCGTTCAAAAGATGAGGCTCGACGGCGCCGCCGATGCTGGACCGTGGGCGTGGCGAGAGCTCTATGCCGTACCGTGACCACCTTTTGCTGCGAGATGCGATGGGCTACCGTGGAGGTAGTGCTGGAGCACGGACGTGAAGGCGAGGCAGCGGTCGTCGCCGGTCGTCGCCGCCTCGTCGTCGTCGCCGGGCATGGGGCAGATCTCATCGAGGTGGGCGACGAAGCGCTTGGAGGATGCGAGCGCCTGCAGCACTGCGTTGAAGTAGCACGTGTTGCCGAGGTTGCGCAGCCCCGCGACGCTGAGGTCGTCCGCCGCCATGATCGCCAAGTCGGGCTGCATCCGGATACTGTGCCACTTTGGTATACGGATGACGCGTGCATCAACGTATCAAGCACGACGAGAGAGCTGGATGCAGACCATTGCGCAGTGGGTCTAGGCGTCCTCGACCACTGGCAGTGTTGTCCATGACGCGTCTCAGTCGACGACGACCATCCACGGATCGCGCCAACGACACGCATAGCTGCCAGGTTCGCTGGTGCGCCCGAGTCGTTCGGTTCAAAGCTCAAACGGAAGAAAGGATCCTGTCGAATGGCTCGGATCGTCGCCCTCGCCACAACCTGTGCTGCCTTTCTGCCTCGGATCAGCGTGTCGCGACGACTCTTCTCCAACGTTGTTGAATGAGTCCAACGGTGTCTCGAGTCTAGACGCCGCTGGGAGGATCCAGAATTGAAGTATCTCGAACCAGATTGCACTTGCACTTGGCGCGTGGACTTGAACGTTGGCATGCGCGCCATACGGTGGGCCTAACGTTAGTCCAGCATCTTCTTCCGCCCCTTCGCTTCTTCTGCAAGCTGGTCAACATGTCGCCCTTGGCCACGCGAACGTTTCGATCTCAATGGGATGCGAAGTGTCGACCTCAACGGACCGCCATATCACGGCCAAGCCCATGCTCCTAGCAAAACCAGCGAGCGATATTCAATGAGCGATCCGCGATTCCCGACAACGCGCACGTTAGCACACCAGGTCCGAGCCTGTCTCGCGAAGGTAACCAAGCCAGTGCGCCAGCTGGCAGCGTATCCGGATGTGTCCGGACGGGCACCAGAAACGAGGTCGCTGCAGACTGCGGCCGACCGACCGACGCGATGGCCCCGAACTTGACATCCGACGACTACTACGAGAACCTCGGCGTCGCCCGGAGCGCGACCGAGGCCGAGATCAAGGCTGCGTACGAAGCGACTGCGTCCACGCCATCGGCTCACGCAGAGCGGACTAGGTACCGGAAGCTCGCGATCAAGTACCATCCCGACAAGAACCTCTTGCACCGCGACGACGCGGAGCGCAAGTTCAAGATCGTCGGCGAGGCCTACAACATCCTGTCCGACCCGTCGACGCGCCACACATGTAGTGTCCTCTCGCCTCGACCGCGTCGATAAGCAGACGCTTCGTAGACGACGACCATGGCAAGGCCGGCCTCCAAGACGTTTCGCCGCCCATGACGCGCGAGATGCTCCTCGCTCTCTTTGAGGATTTTTTCCGCTTTGGGAAGCCCATGGACGACGACGCGCCCGACGGTACATCATGACGAAAGCTATGACGAGAGAAGGGCTCATGCTACGCTTAGTGGGGAAGGGCATTTTGCGGGCGACGGGTGGCATCGTCTATGCACCTGTCAAGGGCGTCATCTACGGCGGGCGCAGCGTCCTTGGCGGCGTCGTCATGGGTACGGTCGCGGTCGTTGTCGGCCTCTCGGGCATGGCCGCCAGCTTTGGCATGGGCGTCCTCGAGATGAGCCAGGCAGGCGTGAACGCAGCCAAGACCAACAAGCGCCGCCGGCTCGAGCGCCGCGCGAGCTCGGTCGCATCTATCGGCAGCAGTCGCCACGATGCGTCCGTGGCCTCGGAGCTGCCAGCGTCCTCGTCGTCTGAGGGGCCCGAAGACCACGTGCCGACGTTCCTCGGCGGGCTCAAGAAGGCGACTGTCGGCGCCATTTCGATTCCCATGGCGGTACGTCTTTTGTTTCTGTGACGCAAAGCGCATGGTAGATGGCTAGTCGCTCGTCACGTGTGGCACCATGATGGTCGGTGGCACGGCGCTCGCGAGCGGCTACATTGTCGGCGGGTTTGCTGGCGCAATTACCAACATCACATCGGGCTTTAAAGAAGTCCAGCTGGCGAACCGGAAGAAGCTCCTCCTTCGCCGCGCGAGCATGCCAACCGCGCTGCCGTCGCAGCAACCGCCCACCAGCAAGAAGCGGCGAAGGGCGACGATGAAGGAAACCCGGCGGCACTCTGTCGACACGGCAGCCGCGGTCGTCTAAGAACTAATATACGGCTGCTGCTGCGTGTCAACAATCCCATGGTGCGTGTCGTCGTTGTCCTCCAGTGTCGATGCTGGCGCTGCCTGATGCCGCTGCTTTGGTGGTAGCATATGGTACAAGCATCCACAGTACAAAGGGTCTACTAGCATGAGACTCGTACTCTACTGCGACCACTCGACACCGGTGCCGCCAAGCGCCGTCTCGAGGCACGTGTACCCGAGCTTTTCGAGGTCGGCGACGAGGGCGGCCAAGCTCTCGCTCGGGCAGTCGTTGGGAATGAGCGTGATCGTGCAGCCGCCACCGCCTACGCTCGAGTGGTTACCCTCGCACAACTTAGGAACGTCTTTGTACCCGCGCCCGTGAGCTTGGTCGTGAGGCCGCGCGCTGCGGACGCTGCGCAGATGGCGCGGATGCTAGCGTGGCTCACTTGCAGCGTCTCGAGGGCCTCCTGGTTGGCTGCCATCATGGGCGCCAGGACCGACGCCGTCAGCGTCTTGGCCGCGACCTGCGTACATACTCTGACATATACTGCGAGGATGGATTTGTTTGTGTACGTGTGCTTGGAAGGACGACGCAAGCGCCTCAATCCCGTCAAATTGGCGCTGGATCGCGACGGGATCGGCGTCGTAGAGCACACGGACTCCGCCGACGAGCACCTTGGTCTCGCGCGGGACGTGCGTGTTGGTCAGCAGGATGCGAAGTGATGGGAGCGCCAGCTTGGTCATGGCGACCGATGGCCCCTTCTTGAAGACGATCGCGCCACCGTAAGTGGCAACGCTGTTGTCGACGCCGGACGGGTTGTCGTGGAGGAGTACTTCGGCCGCGAACGCATACTTGTTGACATCGTCGAGGGCCACCGTCGTCGTTGTCGCCGTCGCTCTGCACACATTAGCATTCCATGGTGCATGGAGTCAAGGCAGTACTTGAGAAGCGCGGCTGCGACGGCCGTGCAAAAGGCCGCGGACGAGCCGAGACCGGCGCCGACGGGAAACGCGCCACTCACGACATCAATGTCGACGCCCGACCTAGGACGACGCTATGAGAACGCGAAGGAGAGGAGGAGGTGCATACGTGGTCGACGACAGAAGCGTGGGCACGATCGCAGCGAGGAGGAAGAGCGCGGGCCGAAGCGCGTTAACGTCCTTGGGGTGCTCGTCGACAAGCGCCGACTGGAGCGCAGCAACGATGGCCGCGGACGGCCGCGGCAGGAACGCCGTGTCGCCATCAGTCGTAGCACCGCGGAAGGCCGACGCCAGCGCATGGAGCGGCCACGACCGGATGAGCGGCTTGCCGTCCTTCATGCTCGTGAGGTTGTTCAAGGCGACCCGGACCGACGGCGTCGACGTCGCGCTCTACAGAGGAGAAGGTGGGAACAGCATGCTGCATCTCGACGTACGACGCGCGCCGAGACGCGGAGGCTGGAGACGGAGGCAGCGATGGCCGTCGTGCCATAGACGACTGCATGCTCGCCGAAGAGGATGACCTTGCCCGGGGCGCTCGCTTCCGTCGTCGTGAGGTGGACCATGCTACTCGTCGTCGTCGTCGTCAGTCGTTGAAGTGGCTGCAATAGGACCGTCCGTGACACACGGCTCTTTTAATTTCGGCATGTCGTATTATTTATGGCATATGCCGATATGAAGATGCGGGGTAGGGTCTTTGGGTCACAGGATTTGGCCGCCGAAATCTGGCATCTGAAAACTGAAGTCTGGATCAACCCAAGACACCAAACGTGCATGATCTGGAGCGCAGCACGTCGCGTGCCTCAGGCTGCTCTGGAGCGCAGCACGTCGCATGCCTCGGGCTACTTGTACCGTTCGACTAGATCACGCACGTCAATGACCGCATGCGACTAGGCTGCGTTTCTACGACGCTCGCAGCTGCCTGGAAAGATGAAAAGAGAGTTGATCGCAGTGGTACAGCACCTAGATTTGTGTACTCGAGAAGCGTCTGCTTGATCTTAAATAACCATGTTACGGCTCCTTGGCCGTGAGGTGTTCTTCCATCTTCTGGATCTTTCCGATGAGCGATGAAATCTGCTGGTGGTGCGTGTCCATGGCGGTCGAGAGTGCGCGCTGCTGGCGCGCTGTCACCTCGAGCTCCTCCAACTTTGAGAGGAGGTCGGGCAGCAAAAGTGGCTCGTCCGTCTTTCTTGTCGCTTGGCTGGTTGAAGACGCGCTCCGTTTGACGGGCTCCGCAAGCATCGGTATGTCCTCCTCGTCCTCTTCTTCGTGCGGCTGATCGAGGACGCGCGCGAGTTGGGCGGCGACTTGCATTCGAAGACGGCGGCGGCGTCGACTTCGGACGTGCTGAGGCGTCGTGGCGGCTTGTGGGCTGGCGACTTGGGTGTCTCGGGCCGCAGGAGCTTCGGCGCCTCGAGGCGCTTCAAGAGCACCTTGGTGACTGCCTGGAGCTGCTCGACGAGACCTGAGACGTTGCCGTGGCGCGCGCTGCGATCGTAGAGCTCGACGAGGCCCACGACCTTGCCAGCACTCAGCTGGAGACGCATCGCCGCGTAGAACCGGTACGGCGGCGACGCGGTCGGGAGCAAGTCGGGGCAAATGTACAGCTGCGCCGAGTCGAGAGCCGCCGATGACAAGCCGTCGTCGATCGCGTGGTGTGTCGAGAGGCCTGATGCGCCGATGCGTCGCAGGACTCCGGCATCCAAGACGCGGATGGTCGCGACGGCGCACTGCGTGGTAATGGCGAGCGTCGAGCACATGGTGTCGTACTCGGGGCTTGGATCGAGCGAGACAAAGGCCTCGAGTCGGCTCTCGGCGGGTGGCCGCGACAGGCTATCGGTCAAGAACGAGAGCGAGATGGTCGTGTCGACGTCGTGCATGAGCGACGACCGGCAGGCGGTGCTACTCCACTCGAGCACCGAGTCGCGCGCGTTGGGAAACACAAACGAGCCTTCTTTGCGCGTCTCGAGGAGCGGTGTCTCCGAGTGGAGTCGCTGCAGCGTCACCTTGTTGGACTGCGAGCGCGCGGCGACGACGGGCGTGTGGGCCAGCGGCGTGTAGCCGAGGCCGTTGAGGCAGCACACGCACACGCGGATCTTCTCGAGCTTCTCGAGGATCGGTGCTGTCATCCACTTGACGCTGCAGTCGTGGCACACGACTTTGCCGCAGAGGCGGCAGTGCTTTTTCTGCACAAAAAGCGAGAATTTCGTGTCGCAGATCGAGCAAAAGGTCACGTTGCGCTTCGGCTCGAGCTCGGCGTGGACGGTGCCGCCGTCGAGAAGGTACTGCTCGAGGCGCATGGGAAAAAAGTACTCTTCGAGGCTCAGCACCTGCACATTTCAATCTATGAGTTCGTCGGCCGACAATCTGTCGCACGTACGCGGCTGACGTAGTGCTGCATGAGCTTTTGGTTCTTGGACTTGGACACGTTGGCGATTTGGGAGATGGCGAGGCAGTAGTAGTCCATCGTGCCGACGTTCTCGGTCTCGATAAACACGTGTCCGGACTAGACACCGCATGAGAATAATGTGGACACTATTGTCTTCTTCTTCGTCGTACGCGAAAAATGAGATCCCGCGGGAGCTGCGGCGCGTTGGAACCGCGGGGATCAACGAGGCCTCGCGGGTCCACCGAGTGGAGGCTGCAGACCCAGCCTTTCCGCATCGAGCCGTCGTGTTCGTTGAGGTACTCGAACTCGTCGTGGCACTACCACACAACATGAGCGGCCGATCCCTCGTGCGTGGCTGCTATCGATTTGACGTACTTCGAGAAGACACATGCTGTGCACGTCGGTGCCCCGGTCCACGAGCATCCACTCGATGCCAATGTAGTGCAGCGGGTGCTCGGGTGTCCGGGGCACGAGCGTTGCGATCGTCTCGCGGCAGAGCGCGGCTTGCTCGTACACACCAGCGTACGCAGCAAGCTTCTCGGGTGATGTGAGCGCGAAGAAGTGGGCGACCTCGGCGAGCGTGATCTGGATTTGTGTGTAACCGCAGGTCGCGTCAAAGTGCGGCTCGAAAAGGTCTTGGTTCTTGCGGATCTAGCGCAGAGGTGATGATGCGACCAATGCATGCAGTCGAAGCGGCGGACCTTGGCGCAGCGCAGCGTCTTGGCGCTCGAGATGACGCGGTCGACCGGGAGGTTGTCCATCGCGAGCGCGTTCATGATGGTCTTGTGGCACGTGCGCTTGGCCTTCTCAATGTAATCGTACGACTCGTCCGGCGAGAGCGAGAGGCGCGGCTGGCGCATGGCTGGCGGCAGCGGCGGCTTGCCCCACTGAGTATGCGACGACGTCTTGCTCGTCGTTGACGCCGACCCGGCCGAGCTCGTGTTACTGGACGGCATCTGCGGCAGAGGAAATAAGTGACTGGGTGCCTTCAAGCTTTCGCACTCAACCATATGGTTGGACCTGTACGGAGGAGGATGATCGATCGACTTTGCTTTTTGGTGCAGCGGCTGGCGTACAGTGTATATACACTGTAAATCCAGTACACTGGCACCACGTATACGACAATATCGGGTGGCCACGGCAACGATCGTCTTGTCTTTGCAACGCCCAGTGCGTCCAAGAGGTCGTCCTCTCGATAATAGTATCGTCGCTCATGTCCTGCCAGCAAAACCGACGAGGGCGGTTTGAGGCTCTACAAAGTGCCGGATTGACCACTCTAAAGCAGCCTTTCCTGGCGCAAAGTGTATCTCTGACACGTGCACAATGTTGACACTGCAACGCGTCGCCGGCCAGAAAAGGGCGCGCGTTATGTTACCTACGTTGGAACTGCTCGTAAGCGTACACAAGGGCCACTCCTCGCAGTACCGTCCTGCGAGATCCCGTCACCGAGTGCTTGGTACGAAACGAGTCGACGGGGTAGAAATCGGGAAAGCTAAACTGGAAGCGCCGTACGATTGTAGTACATGGTGTTTGAGAGCGCTTATGCGTGATTTCTGGTCAGGACTCTTTTGACTGAACACTTCCAGTGAGGGCAACATGACGAGATCGGCAACATCAAACTCTGCAGTGACGCCAGCATTAACAGCGCAGCGAAAACTGCTGACGTCACGACAGGAAAAGTTCTGCAAACTGTGGCCATCGTAGGGGCACTGGTCCGTGCGACGTAACGTTGAAGGCAGGGTCCTTCTCCGAGTACACCCATCCACGCTACCAACATGTTCATGCTCGCACCATCTCTGCTCGCATTTGCCTCCTTCTTCGGTAGTTCAACCAGCGAGGCGCATCCACTTGCAGTTTGCGATCGACTGAATGTTAAATTAACGAGGTCTGACACGGGGAGACGGGCTCGGGTAGCATCGCATCGCGCGAGAAGAGGGTGTCCATGTCAAAGCACTTTTGAAGCTCAATGCGGTGGTGGCACTCTTGGATCTCGAGGGTGCACTTGAGCGCTGTCTCTTTTGCGAGCATGGCGGCCACGCGCTGGTCGGCGAGCTCGTGGCGCTCGTTCTCTCGCCGGATGCGCTCGGCGTGTGCGGCTTCGAGTCGCGCTTGGTGCTCGCGCTACTGAAAGTGTCGACACGACCAGAACGTACGAAGGGTACCTCACGGACGGCACGTTGCCGGCGCAAGTGTTCTTCGTGCGAGAGCACCTTATGCTTTGCGTGGACTTTTTCTTGGAGCACCGCCGCTTCTTTTCGCGTGCGCTCGGCCTCAATGGCCTACAGGACGCATACATCGTGCAGTCCAGCTATGTGACAACATCAAGTCCTACGTGACGCTTTTGTTTGACGCTACGGGCACTCTGGATTCGCTGGGCTTGGACCCGAGCCGCGTTGTGCTAATACGTCGGGTGGGTTTGTGGAGGCAGAGAGATGATCGATGGGGCTGTATACCTGGAGTCGCATCTTGTGCTCGGCTTGAAGCGCAAGTGTCTTCTCGCGCCGGGCGCGAATGGCACGTTCGTCCTTCTCCCGCCGGGCTTGGCGCAAGCGTCGGTGGTGCTCGGCCTCTTCCTTGGCCTGCACCTCTCTGCAGTGCTCGACATAGAGCTTGCTCGCGTCCATCTCGGCCCGCTCTCGCTCCATCTACTAGCGTCGTCATACAATGCGAGATGGAGAACGAAGTACAGACCTCGAGAAACGCGACTCGGTTCGCAAGCAACCTCGCGTTCTCTTCGGCGTGCAGACGAGCTTGTCGGACGTGAAAACACTCGGTCGACGGCGAGGTTGGACGGGCCTTGGGACGTCGCGGTGTCGGTGGCGATGACACCGATGGCTGTGCTAGCACGGGCGGCTCGGACTCGGTCCTCGTTGCCGGCGGCGTCTCGTCTTGAGGACGTCGTGGCTCAAATAGCGGTTGTGCGGCGTCCATAGGCACTGGTAGACTCGTTGGCGGCATCGTTTCAAGCGGCTTGTCGATGAGGCAGTAGCGCGAGATGATGGGCTTTGTGGTGCCCGACCAGCGCTGCGGCGCGTGGAGCGCGGCTTGGCGATTCCCGGGCCGAGGCGAGAGCAGCGCCACGAGCGTTCCTCGCTGCGAGACATTGGCCGACTTGGGTCGATCCACGACGCTGGCCCGTGTCGCGCGCATCGAAGTTGTCTGCGCAGAGACAGGAATTTCGCGAATTTAAAATCTATTTTTGTCGAGATGCCTTTTTCTTATGACGTGGCGCACCTGCAATGCACGATGTGTTTTGGCCAATCGCGTGGCCGTATCGCGATGGCGCGTTTTGATTGGCGAAAATTCGCGTGACGACTGCCCCATCTGCCACACCAAGTGACGACGCTCGCCATGGCCGACCCCAGGATCGCTCTCCAGCCGCTCGCGCACCCGATGTATCAGCCGCGGACGCCGGAGATGACGCCGGTGGCGGCGCCGTCGCCATCGACCAAAGCCCTCCTCTTCCGCCTCTGCCTCTATGGCTTTTTCGTCGAGCTCAAGCCGTCCGAGGCGTACCTCAACCAGTTTCTGACCCAGGACAAGGGTACCGCCGCCGCCGCATCCATGGCCAGACACATATGTTGGCTGTAGGCTTCACCAACGAGCAGACCAACGACGATATCTACCCGTGGTTTTCGTACGGCAAGCTGGCCATGCTCCTGGTCCTGCCGCTCGTCGTCGAGCGCTTCCAGTACCGGACCGTGCTCATCATCGAGTCGTGCGGCTTTCTCTGCACGCGGCTGCTCCTGATATACGGCACGTCGCTCTTCCTCATGCAAGGTACTTCGATGCCATCCTCATGGACGAGATAAGAACGCTAAGATGATTGTCTGTCTAGTCATGCAGGTGACGTACGCCGTCGGCACCGCGACCAAAATTGTCTACTTGACCATCATCTACCGCCAAGTCCCTCGCGACGAGTACCACCACGCGACCGCGCTCGTCTGGACGGCGCAGCTCGCCGGCAAGTTTGCCGCGGGCCTCCTCGGCCAGGTGCCCGTCCTCTCTGCAACGGCGTGCGGACGATGACGTCGACGCGTAGGTCTTGGTGACGCAACACGTGAGCCTCCTGTCGCTCAACTATGTGTCGTTTGCGAGTGTCGCGATCTCGCTCGCCCTCGCCTTGAGCCTTCCGCATGACAAGGCGGACGTGGCGATCGTCGCCGCGTCGACGACGATCGAGAAGCGGCCGTTCGCGCGCCGGGAGACGGCCGATAGCAACCTCAGCGTCGAGAGCAGCGTCCAAATCCGACCGCACATGCACCGCAAGTCGGCCTCGAGCCCGCCGCCGAGCGTCTGGCACTGGACCAATATCCTCGGGCTCACCTGGATCGTTCTCACGTGCGGCTCCAATCTGTTCCAAAACTACATTCAAAACCGGTGGACCGACTTTACACGTAGACGCCCTTCTTCCATGCGCGGTTTGTTATGCTCAATGCTAGTGTCAACCACGGAGAATGGCATGATGACGGCGCTCTTCACACTGGCGGGCGCAAGCGCCACGATCCTCATGGCGCGTCTCTCCAAGACGCTGCCGCGGTCCCCCACGGTCCATTATTCTTGTCGCACATTGTCGTCCTCATACTAATATTATTGTATCGGTGATTAGGGTCTGCGCATGCTCTTGCTCCTTGGGTCCGTTGGGCTCGTCGTCGCGTCGCTTCGGCAGACGTTGGTCGAGAGTCTATGGCGTTCGTACCTCTGGTACATTGCCTACGGCGCCATCTTTTACGCGCTCATTACGACGGTAGTACAGTTTGTGGTGTCGCAGCGTCCATGACGTGACGCCGGGTAGGTGAGCGCCGAGCTCGCGCTGCAGTGCACGACCAATGACTTTGCCAAGATGTTTGCGATCGTGTCGCTCTGCGCGTCCGTCCTCGAGACTGTACTCGTCCACCTCGTCTATCATTGTTGAAGCGTCCTCTTTTTCTAGATGCTCACGTTCGTGCTGCAAGGCACGACCAACGGCGTGAGCACGTGGTTCGGCACCGTGACCGTCCTCCACGGCCTCCTCCTCGCCTTTGATTTGTACGTGTGCTGCCGTGTCCCGCTCGAGCCCCTCCGCGCCGAGCCGACGGCGTAATCGCAACCACAAATCGATCGCAGGTGTCTTGAAGACGAAGATGGATTGTTGTTCGTGTATGGACGCGAGGAGCTACAAGAGCCCGTACTCTTGTCGGCACCGCTTGATGACGCCAATGAGAAAGCCGGACCGGTTCCGGACACTGTCGAGGTTGGACGTCGTGTAGCGGTTGAGCACTTCGAGCGCGAGCGGCTCCGAGAGCTGGCCGAGGATCTCGTAGCACTTTTCCGCGAGCTCGTCGATCGACGCGAGGACGCCGGCAGCGACCATGTGCGAGAGCTCTGTTTGCACCGAGAGCGGCATCGTGCGAATGTGTTGGTCAAACGCTGGGAGATGCGCCCACGGCATGGGCGCGCCGAGGTGGGCGCCCGTGGGTGGTTGAAAGGCCGACGGCGGACGCGAAAAATCACCTGCCGGAAACCCGCGCGGGTCGAGACGACCTTGGGGCGGCCCCGTGGCTATAGACGAATGATGTGAGACGATCACTATGAACGTGCGTAGAACGTACTGCGCTCCCGCTCCATGACACGCGTGATGATGCCAACAAAGAAGCCGTTGATGTTGTCGACGTGCGCCGTGTCCGTCGAGCGAAAGTTCTCGACCGCGCGCAGCGCGAGGTGGTCCGGCAGCTTCATGAGCCGGAGGAGCACCGTGTCGTTGACCACGTCCTTCATGCGCGACGTCGCGTACACGTCTTCCATGGCCGGCGACAGGCGAGGGTACATGTCCGACTGTCGAAAGAGGGATACGAGCGACGGCGGCGGGGCCGTTGATGGGATGTGCTGCTGCTCGGCACGGTCCGCGCCGCCGACGCAAAGAGCTTGGACTTGCCCGTCGTCGTCGATACCTTGGCGTCGCCTGGTGTCGATGTCTTCTCCGCACGGATCTGGTCCAGTAGCGGAAACGACCGCACCGGCGTCTCGGAGAGCATGCCTTGCGGCGGCTGCGGCGGCGCATAGCCAAACTCAAAGAGGCTTTCGTCGGTACCGGTCGACGGGTCCACCTACACGACGACGTTGGCTGCATATGCCGGCGTAGAATCTCGAGCTGTACCTCGGAGACGGGGCGGAGCGATGCGACGAGCGGGTTCTCTTGGTGGTACGTCAGTATCAGCTGCGTCAGATGCGAGTCCTTGGATCGAATCTACACGACTTTGATGAATGGTCCTGGCGACTCGAGATGCACACGTACGGTCGAGAGGGAGCTCTTGACGAAGCGTGAGACCACTGTGAGCTGTGCAAATGCTGGGAGCTTCCCGAGCGCGTCGAGCGCACTCGACGCCCGGAGATCGCGCAGTGTGAAATCGGATGCGCCGTCGGCTTGGCAGTCGAGGAGGCGGGCCCAGACGGCGTCGGCCAAGATCGGCGCTGGCTTGGGCTCCTTCTTCGATGGTTTCTTGGCCTTGACGTCAGCGATGATGTCGCGCAGAGCCGTATACGTGTCGGGCGGTACGGCCGAGGCTGCGACGACAGCTTGGAAGCGCTTGATGACCTCGGCGGCGTGCAATGTCGTGAGCGCGTTCATGGCCAACAGCGTGCGCTCGTCAAAGACCACGCTCGGCTCCGTGAGTCGAATCTCGGCCAGGACGGCCTCGACGCTCTCGTGCACGCACGGCGGCAACGGAAAGGCGCGGATCGGCGCCTTGTTGGTGCTCTCGTCGGCGGGCAGTTCGTAGTCATCCGGATCGTACGGCTCCATCTCGGCCGGGTCGGCGTCGTCGGCAAAGAGCGGCAGCATGTCCGATACGCCGTCCGCCGTCGTACTCGCGGGTGCGTCGTCGCCCTCCATCGAGACGTCGACGACGTCGGCGGCGGACACGGAGTCCACGGAGTCCATCGGCTCGTCGACCTGTGCGTCGACTTGCACGGGCTCTTCGTGGACCTGTACAGCCTCGAGCGCTTCGTCGGCCTCGACAGCTTCGGACGCTTTGTCCGCCTGTTCAACCTCGGACGCTGCGTGGACCTGCAAAGCCCCGGGCGAGGCGTGGACCTCGTCGGGCGCTGCGTGGACCTGCACGGCCTCGGCCTCGGGCGCTTCATGGGGTTGCACGGCCTCAGCCTCTTCGTTCATCGACTCATCCTCGGGTGCGTCGTGGACCTGCACGACATCGGGAGTGCTGTGCAACTGCTCGGGCTCGGGCGCGTCGTCCATCTGCGCCGTCTCGGCCGCGTCGTCCATCTGGTTGGGCTCGGACGCGCTCTGCGTCTCCATGACCTCGGGCTCGTCGTCGTCGGGGATCGAGATCGGGCTCTCCGCAGGCAGGGCGTCTGTGCTCTGTGTGTAGTATTCGGGATCGTATTGCATGTCCTCGTCCTCTTCTGCGACGTGCTCGTGTGCTTCCGAGACGGTGCTGCAGCTGGCGTCGTCGGGCTCGACGGCGTCCAAGACCATCGCCGGCGCTTCTTCGTCGACTACGCCCATGCCATGATCGTGCTCCTGCGGCGCGACCTCGCTCTCTTCGTCGCCGAGACGAGCCTTCTTGGCGACATGGAGGACCGGCTTCTCGTCGTCAAAGTCGTCGTCGTCATCCTCCTCCAGCTCGTCGCCATCCACCAAGGTCTCTTCCAGCGGACGCTTCTCCGAGACATGGCCTATCGGCAGGAAGCCAGAGTCGGCGGCCGCGCCTGTGGACCCCTCCATCGTCGTGTCCATTTGCACCAAGCAGTGGGGTCGAGATTAAGTGCGACGGATTCAGCGTACTTAGCGGTTTTCGAACGTCCCCGCAAATACGACGCACTTTAGACACGCTCGATGTGGCGTACTTTATCGAGTGCTCCCTCTATCGTGGCACTGTGTACAGTCGTGTCCTTTGGTAATATCCCCCCACAAATCTCAGACACCTCACCAGGTTTACGACTGTAGGTGGCCGTCGCCACTAGAGTACCCTTGGTCGCCAACACCACGTGTCCTTGATGAAATACCGAAAATCAAACAGTGTAAGCTTTGGCTCGCGCGGGCGGAAATGATTATTGAGAAGAGTGGGTCAATTTGCCGTCGAGAGTGATGGCCGTCCGGGGAGGGCTCACGTGAAGACGTGAGGCCATTTTGCTCGAAAGTGATCATTTTGACTGCTTTCTTCTGCATTCCGCTCACGAAACGAGGCCTATATTTTGTGAATTACGGTACACCACTTGTGTTTGTACGCACAACATCGATATGGACGAGAGTCAAACAAGAATGACTTCGCCACCGCTCTCGTCGTCGCTCGATGGAACGAGCGCTTGGTCGACGATTGCGCGCGCTTGAGCCGCTTGCTGGCGACTGGTGCGCTGGGCCTTGGCCTTCATGATCAAGACGACAACGATCGCAAGTGCAAGACAACAAGCACACGCTACGGAAATGACGAGGATCATCGTTGCATGGGTGGCCGTTGGTGGCGTCGGCGCAGCGGTCTTGTCGATCGGGCGAGAGGCAAATTTGTCAACGACACGGGGAGCCTCGCCACCGACCGGGAACACGCAAGCGTAGTAGCTAACCGAGCTGCTGTCCATGACGGAAGCAATGATGCTGCACGTGGTGTTGGACGACATGATGCAACCGACGCTGGGCACGTAGCTCGGTAGAAAGGGAGTGCAGTCTGCGATGGCTACGTCGCCGGTGCGCGGACAGCCAGTGCCGTGGACGCCGCAGACATCGCCTTGCACGGCATACGTGGCATCCCCAAGGACGTGCACGGGTGTCGTCAATGTGTTTTCAAGACGACTCATGGTCGAGTTGATGATGCTAGGGCGAACTGGTCCTTTAGTCGAGTGGTTGGAGGCGGCTTCGAGTCCCACTAGAGCGACGGCAATGAGCAGTCTACGCAGCTGCATCGTGTGCTTTTGCTCAAGAAAATGAGTTCTTCTCCTGACGCGACCATCATCGATCAAGTTGGTGGAACGGATTGCGTCAACCAAGCCATCGCCCGGCAGAGACATGCATCGTGAATTCGTTTGGTGCTGAGGCATCAATACGCTACCTACCGGTATGCTAAAGGATACAAACCAAGCAAGGACGACCACTCGTACTCTAGATTCAAAGGCGACAACCTTCTACGGAGCCTACCGCAATCGTTTCTTGCACAGCACGACAACGGACTAGTGTGCTGTTCGATGGAACTGTGCCGATGGAAACAGAAGATATCAATGACCAGCAGATCGCGACACTCGACCTGGTTATGTCGAGTACTGCAAATAAGCACGAGCGGTTATGTTGTGGGTGCAGATCTGTCAATGCTACCGGGTGAGTAGCCACCAAGGCCCATGATCATTTAGGATCTTAGCGCGAACAAGGGCCCTTGATAGAGGGGATTGATTGACGTCGGCCGACCAGCGTGGCAATGGCAGAGCTCAAGCAATCGATCAAACAAGAGAACGAGTCATTCACAGGTAGCTCCGAGCGACAAAGTTAATCTATTTGCCCTTGTAACGGACAGCGTTCGGATCGTGTTGCGATCTTCCGACGGTGTCGCCTAGGTCGGTCGTTGCGATTCCAGCCAATCCGCGCGTAGTCGTTTCCCTTGCCTGCCCTGTGATTGGCCTGCGCAAAAGATGCGACACCTCAAGCGATTTGATTGGCTCCCACCAAAGATTCCTAGTCCGAGCGATCTTCCTGCAAACGCGGTAGCATTTCATTTTCATTTCCCATTTTCGCTCGACCTCCGCAGCAGCACCATGTTCTCGAAGAAGTCGATCATCGTCTGCGTCTGCGCCGTCATCCTCGCCCTCCACGCCGACGCGGCGCCCGTCGGCGCCCACGCCCTGCGTCACAACCGCGCGGCCCATGCGCAGCCCAAGCACGCCATGCACGCCAACGTCAAGAAGGCAGCCAAGGTGACCAAGGCCGCCAAGAAGCGCGCCTTCCGCAAGAGCGCCAAGCAGGTGGCGAC
>NW_012156411.1:477153-479437 GCF_000151545.1 Saprolegnia parasitica CBS 223.65
GCCCACCCCGACGACCCCGACGACCCCAATCGATGAGTCGGGCTCTCTCCCAACTGTTGGGTGCACCGATACGGAGGTCAGCGTCCTCGGCGACGCCACGTACTGCATCAAGGGCAACGGGTGCTCGGGCTCATCGAAGGCCGGTGTCTGCCCCTTGGCGTATGCGACGGCCACCGCCGACTGCGTGCCAGGCATCCCGTCCTACGACCCGATCACACAGACGTGCTCGCTGCCGGTCGACACGGAATGCTCGGACCTTGGCAATGGAGCATTTGGGTGCGTTCCGATTGCTTCGCAGACGTTTGCGAGCGGCAACGAAGCTGCGGTAACGTCCGAGACCCGCACGGACGCTCCCACCGACGCCCCGACCGACGCTCCCGCCGAAGCAACGGATGCGCCGACAACGGCTTCGACCGAATCCGACGAGGTCACGGATGCTCCCACAGATGCCGAAACTGATGCTCCTACGGACGCTGCCACGGACGCTCCCACGGACGCCCCGACTACCGCCGCGACCGAGTCGGACGAGGTCACTGATGCTCCCACTGACGAAGTCACCGACGCTCCCACCGACGCCGAAACCGATGCTCCCACGGACGCCCCGACTGACGCCCCGACCGAGCTGACGGCGAGCGCCAACGAAGACGCGGCGACGTCTGAGACGCGCACGGAGGAGCCGACTGAAGCCACCACCGACGCTCCCACGGACGCTCCCACCGACGCTCCCACCGATGCGCCGACGACGGCTTCCACCGAGTCGGACGAGGTCACTGATGCTCCCACGGATGCCACCACGGACGCTCCTTCGGACGCTGCTACGGACGCTGCCACCGACGCCCCGACTACCGCCGCGACCGAGTCGGACGAGGTCACCGACGCTCCCACCGACGAAGTTACCGACGCTCCCACCGATGCCGAAACCGATGCTCCCACGGACGCCCCGACTGACGCCCCGACCGAGGTGACGGCGGCTGCGTCGAACTTTGTTTCGGTCCAAAACGCCGGCGCTGTGTCCACCAGCGTCGGTGTCGTGAACATTGCTGCTGCTGCCGTCGCCTGCGCGGCTCTTGTCGTGGCGATCGCGGCGGCGGTGCTTGCGACCAAGAAGAGCCGCGCGCCGGCGGTGGCCTCGGTCTTGCAGGACGAGGCTGTCGACGAGGTCACGGCTGTCAAGGCGCAGGACGACGATGTGGCCGTCGAGGTGTTGGAGTGCTAAGTGCATCTGCCACTGTGCCGCGCGTCTCTCTCGTTCCATTTGTATACTTGCATTGAGTTCGTAACCCGTTAATCAAACATGCTGATTGACACAAATTGCACCGAGTAACTTAAAGGATTGTTGGTGTACAGGAAGAGCCACAGGTTGTTGTTACACATTCTGTTGCGGAACGAAAGCCCAGGGCTCAAAGTGAGAGCTTGAGTTTACATCACGTTCATATACCTTCTTTACATGGAGGCGCAACGAGAGACGACTTTGTGCTGCGATAACTGAGCACCACCACAGACAGCTGGCTACAGCTAGCACATGTACCATCGAACGACGAACCGATAACATATCCTCAGAGCGATTGCGTGCCCAACAGAGAAGGAGTAGTACACATCACATAATATCCTTGCGGGGGCATAATGATCAAGTACACGGCGACCTATTCAGCCCTATTGATTCAGCTCTACGTTTCAAAGCACAATGTGGATAGTTTGCGGAAGATTGCCATTCTCTGTTGCTTGCCTGACGCATGACAAATTGGACGTCTCGGCGACTTCTTCTCGTCTCTTGAGAAAAATTATGAGTGCCTTCTCTGGTACTAGTACTCCATATCAGGCAAGCGGGTACCAACGCGGATGGAATGGCGAGTCAATGGCTCCGTGGGTACCGGTATTGCTCATCCATGGCCCTGATGGATCGATGGATGGTCCTGAATTTGATGCAAAGCTGGCAAAGTAGAAGCTTCCATAACGCCAAGTAGCCATGTCGACAGCTCGCAGTACTTCAACTCTGTCGCGATTCAGGTCTTATAGTTGGTATTCAACGACGGCAGAGATCCTATTGCGATCTTTCTTGAACGGTGTCGCCTAGGTCGGTCGTTGCGATTCCAGCCAATCCACGCGCAGTCGTTTCCCTTGCCTGCCCTGTGATTGGCCTGCGCAAAAGATGCGACATCACAAGCGATGTGATTGGCTTCCACCAAAGATTCCTAGTCCGAGCGATCTTCCTGCAAACGCGGTGGCATTTCATTTTCATTTCCCATTTTCGCTCGACCTTCGCAGCAGCACCATCATGTTCTCG
>NW_012156411.1:480466-500573 GCF_000151545.1 Saprolegnia parasitica CBS 223.65
CGTTACCGACGAGACGCGCACGGAGGAGCCGACTGAAGCCACCACCGACGCTCCCACCGACGCCCCCACCGATGCGCCGACGACGGCTTCGACCGAGTCGGACGAGGTCACTGATGCTCCCACGGATGCCGCCACGGACGCTCCTACCGATGCCCCCCACGGACGCTGCCACCGACGCCCCGACGACCGCCGCGACCGAGTCGGACGAGGTTACTGATGCTCCCACGGACGTTGTCGCCGACGCCACCACGGATGCCCCCGACGACCGACGCCCCCACGGATGCCCCGGCGGCTGTGTCAAACTTTGCTTCGGTCCAGAGCGCCGGCGCGGCGTCCGCCAGCGTCGGTGTCGTGAACATTGCTGCTGCTGCCGTCGCCTGCGCGGCGCTTGTCGTGGCGATCGCGGCGGCGGTGCTCGCGACCAAGAAGAGCCGCGCGCCGGCGGTGGCCTCGGTCTTGCAGGACGAGATTGCTGTCGACGAGGTCACGGCTGTCAAGGAGCAGGACGACGATGTGGCCGTCGAGGTGTTGGAGTGCTAAGTGCCTCTGCCACTGTGCCGCGCGTCTCTCTCGTTCCATTTGTATACTTGCATTGAGTTCGTAACCCGTTAATCAATCATGCTGATTGACACAAATTGCACCGAGTAACTTGAAGAATTGTTGGTACAGGAAGAGCCACAGGTTGTTGGTACACATTTGGTGGCGGACCCCAGGGCTAAAAGTGAGAGCTTGAGTTTACATTTCTACACCTTTCTTTACATGGAGGCGCAGCGAGAGACGAGTTTGCAGAGCTTGCTACGATAACCGAGCACCACCACATAGAGCTGGCTACAGCTAACACTTGTATCATCGAACGACGAGCCGATAACATATCCTCAGAGCGATTACGTGGACCAACAGATAAGGAGTATTCCGCATCACATAATATCCTTGCCGGGACATAATGATCAAGTAAACAGCGACGTATTCAGCCCTATTGATTCAGCTCTAACGTTGCAAAGCACGATGTGGATAGTTTGCGGAAGATTGCCATTCTCTGTTGCTTGCCTGGCGCATGACAAATTGGACGTCTCTGCGACTTCTTTTCGTCTCTTGAGCAAAACTATGAGCGTCTTCTGCATTATTGTCTGGTACTCTAGATCAGGCAAGCGGGTAACAACGCGGATTGAATGGCGAGTCAATGGCTCCGTCGGTACTGCTCATATATCCATGGCCTTGATAAAGTATGTAGATGGATGGGTGGTCCGGAATTCGATGCAAAGCTGGCAAAGTAGAAGCTTCCATAACGCCAAGTAGCCATGTCGACAGTTCGCAGTAGTTCAACTCTGTCGCGATTCAGGTCTTATAGTTGGTATTCTACGACGGCAGAGATCCTATTGCGATCTTTCTTGGACGATGTCGCCTAGGTCGGTCGTTGCGATTCCAGCCAATCCGCGCGCAGTGGTTTCCCTTGCCTGCCCTGTGATTGGCCTGCGCAAAAGATGCGACACCTCCAGCGATTTGATTGGCTTCCACCAAAGATTCCTCGTCCGAGCGATCTTCCTGCAAACGCGGTGGCAATTCATTTTCATTTCCCATTTTCGCTCGACCTCCGCAGCAGCACCATGTTCTCGAAGAAGTCGATCATCGTCTGCGTCTGCGCCGTCATCCTCGCCCTCCACGCCGACGCGGCGCCCGTCGGCGCCCACGCCCTGCGCCACAACCGCGCGGCCCATGCGCAGCCCAAGCACGCCATGCACGCCAACGTCCAGAAGGCTGCCAAGGTCGCTAAGGCCGCCAAGAAGCTTACGAAGAGCGCCAAGCAGGCGGCGGAGTGCGACGGTACACAAGTCAGTGTCCTCGGCGACGCCACGTACTGCATCCAAGGCGACGTGTGCTCGGGCTCGTCAAAGGCAGGTGTGTGCCCCTCGGTGAGCTCTGCGCCCTTTGCCGACTGTGTGCCGGGCATCCCGTCGTTTGACCCGTTGACGCTGTCGTGCTCGCTGCCGGCCGACGCGACGTGCACGGACCTTGGCAACGGCGCCTTCGGCTGCGTGTTGGAGACGCCCACCCCGACGACCCCGACGACCCCAACTGATGAGTCGGGCTCTCTCCCGACAGCTGGGTGCACGGATACGGAGGTTAGCGTCCTCGGCGACGCCACGTACTGCATCAAGGGCAACGGGTGCTCGGGCTCATCGAAGGCTGGTGTCTGCCCCTTGGCGTATGCGACAGCCACCGCCGACTGCGTGCCAGGCATCCCGTCCTACGACCCGATCACAAAGACGTGCTCGCTGCCGGTTGACACGGAATGCTCGGATCTTGGCAATGGAGCATTTGGGTGCGTTCCGATTGCTTCGCAGACGCTTGCTAGCGGCAACGAAGCTGCGCCGACGTCCGAGACTCGCACGGAGGAGCCGACTGAAGCCCTCACCGATACTCCCACCGATGCGCCGACGACAGCTTCGACCGAGTCGGACGAGGTCACTGATGCTCCCACGGATGCTCCCACGGACGCTCCCACGGAGGCTGCTACGGATGCGCCAACGACGGCTTCGACTGAGTCGGACGAGGTCACTGATGCTCCTACCGACGCTCCCACCGACGCCGAAACCGATGCTCCCACGGATGCCCCGACTGACGCCCCCACTGAGGTGACGGCCAGCGCCAACGAAGACGCGGCAACGTCTGAGACTCGCACGGAGGAGCCGACTGATGCTCCCACTGATGCTCCCGCCGAAGCTACAGACGGCCCGACCACTGCCACGACCGAGTCGGATGAGGTCACGGATGAGCCGACAGACGATTCGAACGACGATGAAGATTCCAGTGATGACCCGACCACTGCCACGGCCGAATCGGATGAAGTCACGGACGCTCCCACGGACGCTTCCACGGACGCTGCCACGGACGCTCTCACGGATGCCCCGACGACCGCCGCGACCGAGTCGGACGAAGTCACCGCCGCTCCCACGGACGCTGTCGCCGATGCCACCACGGATGCCCCGACGACCGACGCCCCCACGGATGCCCCGGCGGCTGTGTCGAACTTTGCTTCGGTCCAAAGCGCCGGCGCTGCGTCCGCCAGCGTCGGTGTCGCGAACATTGCTGCTGCTGCCGTCGCCTGTGCGGCGCTTGTCGTGGCGATCGCGGCGGCGGTGCTTGCGACCAAGAAGAGCCGCACGCCGGTGGTGGCCTCGGTCTTGCAGGACGAGGCTGTCGACGAGGTCACGGCTGTCAAGGTGCAGGACGAAGACGCGGACGCCGAAGTGTTGGTCTAAGAAGCTGCGCCTCGTGCCTCTCCAGACCCTTGTCCACTTGTATATGCTTGCATCGTGCGTAACGTGATAATCCAATGCGATTGCCTCTCGATACTAGTGGGCTCGACACCCGCCCGCGCTCGTCGCTAGCTGGCGGGTCCACCACCAGTGCAAGGCTCTGGTGCCAAGCAGCATGACGACACCTCGATGCAGCCTCGTCGTCGTTGGCTCGGCCTGGCACCCTTGGCACCCGTGGCCATCAGAACTTATTGTGCAAAGTGGGCTTATTTCTCAACGGGCGATTGGTTGCTGGGAAATACGCGATGCGGATTGGCTAAAATGTCGAATTCCGTCGTTGAGCGGCTGGGATTGGCTGAAAAGATCGGCCTGGGAATAGATTGCATTTTGGTGGGAAACCCCAGGCCGTCATGCAGCGCCGGAACGACCTGGAGATGGAGGCGACGGTCGCCGAGCTCGCGGACGAGGTACTCGGGCTCGCCGGCGTAAGCGCGCCAGCCGCGAGGAAGGAGCTCTTCAACCGCGTTGGGACCTTCTTCTTCAAGCTCAAGGCCGAGGGCAAGGGCCACTGGTGGTGCCATGGCCGGCTTCCGGAACTCAGCGCCTTCATGCTGCAGCTCATGGACAAGCGCGCGGCCGGCAATCACATCGACACATGGATCCGCGAGAGCTACGGTCAGCTACACCGACTGGTACGACGGCGATCCCATTGTATTCGTTCGCTCATCGTCGTCCTCGTTCTAGCATTGACGGGTACCATGCGATGCTCTTGACGCTGCAAACCGAGCTTGCATCATTGTACACGGAAGAGTCCATGAAGCTCTTCCTCCGCCTCCTCGTGGATGCTGACGTCGAGCGGCTCAAGCTCATTTGGAGCACGACCTCGTTCGTCAAGAAGCAACGCGGGCAGGAGCTCACGATGGGGCTCTATGAGCTCTTTACGCACCCGCGCCTCCTCCGCGACTTTCGGTTCCTCAAGCCCATGCACAAGGTACACCATCGCAATTCCTTGCGTTTTACTACAAATGTGTCTAGTGGATCGCAGAGAAGCCCGACGAAGCCCTCGAGCTCTGCGACTGGCACAAGCTCAAGCAATGCCCTGGCCTGTATATGCTGCTCATGTGTCCCGACTCGGTGCTTCGGTGCGCTCTCTCCCTTGCTGCGGTCTTGATGGTGACGATGAGGACGCATTAGCGCGTGGAGTGCGACCGTCCTCTCCAAGCTCGGGCACATCGAGCTGCAATCAACGTCACCGATCGTCTCGGTCGTCGAAGAGTGGATGTACCTTCTCGAGAATCAGCAGTACAACGTGTCCATGCTCGAGTTGGACCTCGCGTCCGCGTACGACCTCGCTGCGGTACGCTCCATCGTGTCGTGGGTTGTGTCATATGGATTTTTGGCCAGTTTATGGACAGCACGCAGTGCACACGGACCCCGACGCCGCAGGTGCTCTGGGCTGCGTTTGATGCGCTCTTCCAGGTGCGATATTCGATCAAGAAGAAGAAAATGATCGTCCTCCTGTAGACACTGGAAGAAAACATGCTCGCCGAGCTCTTGCGGCGCTTTGACAACTTGCCGGACCTCGTCTTTACCTTTCTCCAAGAGGCCAACCCCGTCAACCCGAAATCGCCGCCGCCCGTCGTCCTCGTTGTACGCCTCTTGCATTATAAAGCATGCAAACTCATGCGAGATCCTCCTAGGTCGCGCGCTGCTACGGTGTACTCATGAAGAGCCTCCGCTTTCGGCTCTGGGAACACACGTCGTATGATGCTGCGACGGTCTGGGACATGCTCCACGCCCAGTGTCGGACCACGTCGTGGCGCGAGTTTGTCGTGAAAGCGCTCCTGGAGCTCTGCGATCCGCTGCTCACGTCGTTGCGCCCGCCCCACCAAGACGTACGTCTCTCTCTGTAAAACGATTTAAAGCCTCATTGCGTAGAGTGCGTCCGAGGCCGTGCATTTGTACTTTGACGTGCGCCGGCAACTGCTCTCGTTCTTGCTGCACGATGCACCCACGCTGTACGCAGAGCAGTCGGTCTTGCGCACGACTGTAACGCGCGTTCTCTGCGATGTGCTTCAAGCGTCGTTCGACACGGCACGGTCGTCCTTGGTGCGGCCGCTGCCAGGCGCCAAGCCGGCCGATGTCGGCGCGCTCCCCGAGACCGAGACGCTGGACATTGTCACGCTGAGCCATCGGTTTTGGTGGCCCATCACGCTGCACGACGCGCCAATGGACGAACGCAATGCGTCCTGCTTTACTTCCGATTGGATGGACGTTCTCTTGGTGACGCTCCAGACGTCGAGTGTCATGGGCCTCGTGGATGCGGCCGCGACAACCGTCGCGCTCGTCTTGCGCAAGCAGCTCTACCTCATGCGCGACACGTGGATGATGCAACCGGACCGGCTCGGCGACATTGCGTGGGTCTCCGACCTCTTTACAGCGCTCTGTTCGTGGACCGACGTCGAGAAGATCCCGCTGGTCGTGCACGCGGTGCTGTTCGAGACGGTGGGTGTCGCGGCGCAGCTTTCGTGCCGTCCGCCCGCCGACGCGACGGCCGCGATCGAGGGTCTCGAGATGGTCCAAGACGTGCTCTGTCCGTACGTCGAGCGCATGACGATCGAGACGACGGAGCGGGGCCTCGGCAACATCTTCCGTACGCCGATCGTGGCCCAGCACATGACGCTCTGCCTCATCACGTCCCATCCGCGTCTGCGCCCGTGCATCAAACGGTACACGATTCTCTACGAAGCGTCCGCGTCGACATCGCGTTAGGCTCATCATGCACGGCGGCGGCGTCGCCAACAAGAGCTACACGTCGTTCACCGAGCCGTACCAGAACCTCGTGTCGAGCTACATGCCGTCGTTCTTGCGCGGCGTGGCGACGACGCTCATGTATCTGCGCGTACATGGGCTCCAGCCGACGTGCGTCAAGGAGCTGCTTTTGCACTGGACGCACACGTTCGAGTCGCTGCCCGACGTGCTCTACAACTGCATTGTGAAAGAGGCCGCCAAAGCCAAAGCCTCGTCGCGGAAAGCGCAGTCCTCGGCCACGTCGGCGATGGATCTGACGCGGTTCCCGCTGCTCATGCACCTCTTCCTCATGAACGCGCTCGAGAAGCTGTCGCCGACCGACAACGAGGCGTACGGCGTCCGCGTGCTACGCTTCGCGCGCTACATGTGGCGCCTCTGGTTTGTCTTCCACGGCGACCGGCACGAGTGTTTGGACTACCCTGCTAACCGCATCCTATTGCCGCTCTTGCAGCTGGCGCACCACCCCAACCCGACGCTCCAGCGCCGCGTCGTCGACCTCTGCGGCTACATCACCCAAGAACTCGGGTCGTCGGACTTTGTGTTTGACGCAAAACTCGATGCCGAGATTGCCGCTGTTTTGGCCAAGTGGTCGTTTGAAGCTGGCGATACGGCGGGGCTATCGGCGCTGCGGCTAAGCCTCGAGACGCTGTTGCAGCTCAAGCGGTCGGTGCGCCAAGCGCGCGAGCGAGAGGCCATTGTCATCGACTCGGACGACGATGAGGATGAGGGTGCTGCGCACATTATTGACGTCACCGAGGACGAGTTTAGGTCGGCGACGACGACGTGGTGCCGTGGTACTCGAAGGAGGCCCGTCGCCAGCGCGCCAAAGCCAAGAAAATATCGTCGTCGGCCATTGGGAAAGTCAAGCTCACGAAACCCAGCAATGGACCGTCCCCGTTCAAGACCCTCGTTCCGTTTGCGCGACTCCCAAAGAAGCCGATGACGACGACATTTGACCGCGCGTCGGCCGCGGTGCCCCGGGCTACCGACAGCTTTTACGACGACGTCGACTACGAGGCCATTCGCAAGCGTCGCGAGCAACAAGCGTCCAAGGAAGGGCCGATATCTGGCAGCGCCAAGCCCTCCAAGAGCCGCACCGTCTCGGTGCTCGGGTACCAGCCGGCTTTTGGAGGCGCGTCAGCAGCAACCACCACAGTCCCTTCGACGTCGGCGCCGTCACCGCCCAAGGAAGCCGCCAAGCCGCCAAAGGACGCGCTGCCTGCGCCCGTGCTCAAGATGATTGGGACCATCCGACACATTCGCAGCATGCGCAAGCCATTGCACCCGTCGTCGCTGTACCCGTTCTACCGCCAGATCCTCTTGGCGTCTCAGATCGACCCGCGCTTCAAGACGTCGACGAGCGCCGACCTCGCCAAGCCATCGATTTCGTTTCCGTCGTCGATCGAGTACGGCCACGCGTTCTTGCCGCTGCTGTTGGAAGAAGTCCAGTGCGACATTGCCCAAGGGTACATATATGTGTAGCATCCGACATGCCCATTCCAAACACTAGCTTTGGCGGCAACGGCCCAACGATGGGTGTCCGGCTCGAGACCGAGACGATGAAGGAAAACCTCCGCGTTGTCACCTTTGCCTACCTGCAGCGGCCCATGAAGCGCCTCATTCGCAAGAATGACGTTGTGCGCGTCACGTCCACGCTGGTGCAATTGACATTTGCGACGAGAATGGACATCTCATGTCCAAGTAGAACGCTGAAATTGCGTGCACGGGTGTTTACGTGCCCGAGGACGACGATAAATTCTCGAAAAAAGGGCACCAACGACGACAAGGTCCGCGTGCTCTTGCTGACGGCCAGCGACAAGGAAATGCCGGTCGTGCTTCTCGACACGCTGATTGGCGGGTCCGAGTGGAACGTGCGTGTTGTGGGCAACCTCACGACGAGCGCGCGCGAGTACTTGGCGCTCATGGCCATCGACTTTATTCCGTTGCATCTGCGCTCGGTCGTGCTCCAGCCATACAAGTACAAGAGCACGCAGAGCACCGTGCTGGGCTTGATCTCGGATATTGACACGCTGCGGGACGCGCCGGTACGCTTTTGCTCGTCGTACCACAGGCGTTGAATGGCTCTGTAGAGCACCGAGGGTGACAAGACGCTTATGGCCCACCTTGGGATTCTAGACGACCTGCCGATGAAGCTCGAGGACCTCCGCGTACGCACACAGCAGTTGGGTACAAGAGCGTTAGGATGGGTTTTAGGTGACCAACATTGGCGTCGTCGTGCGCAAGCTGCGCAAGTACAAGGGCAGCAACGACGTCGTGCAGCGGGCCGCGGCGCTCATCGCCAAGTGGCAAAAGCTGCTCGATACCAAGGTGCACGACGAGAGATTCGTATGGTACATGATAGGCGATCACTTTGCTTAGGACGAGCTCTCGACGACGCCCCTCTTTTTGCCCCCGCCAGTGTGGGACCAGCTGCAAACGACATACAATGCATCCCAGCTCCAGTCGGTGCACTCGATTCTCAACAACTACTCGACGGGCGTGAGCTTGCTCCAGGGACCGCCGGGGACCGGCAAGACCAAGACCATCATGGGCATCATCAGCGGTCTTCTTGCGATCTCGCTGCCAACGCCAACGGCCGTCACCGCGCAAGGCGATGATGGTGGTCAAGCCCGCGCTCGTCGACTTCTCGGGCGCGTCCACATCGTCGCTGCCAGGGGCGGTCAAGGCCACGAGCATCCAGCAGATCAAGAACAAGGGCATGTCGCGCCAGCGCCTCGAAGGCGCCATGGCCGGTCGCCCGATGTTCAAGCCGCGCCCGGCGTCGGGACCGCGCACCGTCTCGGTGCTTCCGATTGCCAACAAGGGACCGGAGACGAACCACATTCTCATTTGCGCGCCGTCCAACGGCGCAGTGGACGAGCTCATTTTGCGGCTTCGGACCGACGGGCTTGTCGGGCCCGACGGCAAGCCCGTCCTCGTTTCAACGCCCAAGGTGCACGCTGTCTCGGGCGACGACGCCAATACGATCTCGCTCCTTCGCCTCGGGTCGGCGACGGAAGATGCGCCGTTGATCGTCAAGCAGAGCTGCCTCAACGACGTGGTCCGTGTCCAAGTCGAGACGCACCCCAAGTACCAAGCGTTCCAAGCGCTCACGCGGCGACACACCGAATTGCGCGATTCGATCAAGCTCTTCCATACGCAGGCCAAGGCCGGCGAGACGCCGACAGCCTCCAAGAAGGACATGACGGCGTGGCACCGCGAGCTCTCGGAGATAACGGGCAAGAAGCGCCGTCTTCAAGAAGAGGTCCAGATGCTTGAACGCACGACGGCGAATGCACTCCTTGCCAAAGCCAACATCATTGCCTGCACGCTCTCGAAATGCGGCAGTGGAGACCTCGACGACGTGCCTCGCGGGTATCCCGATAACTTGCTCGTGTGTCATAAGGAGTCGTTCTAGGTTTGATGCCGTCATCATTGACGAGGCGGCGCAAGCGGTCGAAACGAGCACGTTGATTCCACTCCGGGAACGCGTCGCCCGCGTCATCTTTGTGGGCGACCCCAAGCAGCTACCGGCCACCGTCAAGAGTGTCGAGGCCCAAGATGCGCTCTTCAACCGGTCGATGTTTGAGCGCCTCGCGGACGGCGGGGTGCCCCGGGCCATTCTGCGCGTACGACGACGGCGTGAGCGAGACCTTGACGCTTGATATCTTGATGCCTAGGTACAATACCGCATGCACCCGTTCTTGCGCGAGTTCCCGTCCAAGGCCTTTTACAATGGCATCTTATCGGACGGCCCCGTCATTGCGACGCGGCTCCATACGCTGGGCATGCAAGTGTACAAGCACCCGTGCTACCAGCCGTTCGTGCTCTACGACATTGAGAGCGCCGAGCGCGACGGGCCCGGTGGCTCGAAATGCAACAGCACGGAAGCGGCATTTGGGATCGCTATGGTAGCGCACGAAGCACTGGACGTCAGAGTTGCATCGACGACGTAGGTTGAGCACCTCAAGGCAACGGTCGAGCTCGTGAAGACCAAGGAGTGGTCCATCGGCTTTGTGACACCGTACAAGGAGCAGGTCATGACGCTGCGCCACCTTGTGAGCGGCAAGGGCTGGAGCGATGTCGAAGTCAACACGGTCGACGGCTTCCAGGTCTTCCATCCCGTCGCCAGAGCGTAGTATGTCGACTGGCTGAATAGGGTCGAGAGAAGGATATCATCATCATGTCGTGCGTGCGTACGCGCGCCGTGGGTTTCCTCAAGGACGTTCGCCGTCTCAACGTTGCCCTCACCCGTGCACGCTACTGCTGCTTTGTCCTGGGTGCGATGCCGGAGGTTGGTATAGTAGGATCATGTCGTCGTCGTCGTCGTATGCAGGCCACGCGCGCACACTGTGCAAGGACCCGACATGGAAGCAGCTCGTCTCGAGCGCGTACGACCGCAAAATGTACATCAACGCGGCCAAGAAGCCGTTCGAGCAAATCTGGGCCGAGTCCGAGGCCGATGTCTCGCTCAAGGAGCAATACGAGAAGATGCACGAGCCCATTTTGGCCAAGTCCAAGGACGAGTCGTCCAAGCAATCCAAGCGCAAACGTGTCAAGAGCCCCGACGTACGTCGTCCCTCGCTTGCAAGACCCAATACGGTGCGTAGGACCGTGAGACGACCAAGAAGCGCGACGACGAAGCGTCGGAGAACACGCTGCCCGCCCAAGAGGTATGACACGTCCTTTCCTCCGCCAGGGCCGAGCATGCTGTGGCTAGGTGGTCGCATAGTTGGTTGACACATCCATGGGATCCGTATAAAAGAAGCATCGCGTACCCTACTAGGCCTTGACGACGAGCGACCCGAGGACGCCAATGACAATAAAAATGGTCGTGCCAAAGCCGATGGCTATGCATACATAGCGTCAAGGGCGACGGTCGACGAGAGAGATGAGGAGGATGAGGGTCGTACCGTACTGCAAGATGCGCTTCTCGAGGCGCTGGCTCGCCACGTTGAGCTGGTGGAGGATCTCGTCACTGTTCTCGCGCTGCAGGATGAACTTTTGCTCGACCTCGGCGATCTCGGCCCGGACATTCTCAAAGTCGAGCTTCTCCATCATCTGGATGTCCTGCTTGAGCGTCTTGAAGTCGCGCTCGAGCAGCTCCCGCATGCTGCGCTGCGCAATGTCTACCTCGCAAATAAGATGCCATGGTCGTGCGATTGACATACCAAACTTGAGCGTCGAGTTGAAGAGCCGCTCCGAGACCTCCGACTTGAGCGCATTGTTCTCGGCCTTGGTCGTGAGCTACCACCGCCTGAGCATCTACCTCATGCTGCTTGTCGCGTTACCAGCGTCGTCTGCGAGTCGTACGACTCTTTGAAGGCGCTCGCCATGGCATCGACGAGGCCTTGCGCTTGCGGGCCCGAGTACCCTACCCGTCCATGAGGCCACAGACGTCGCGACGCGCCCATGTACCCTGCTCCTGGAGCGCGCTCAGCGCAGCATCATGCTTCTTGACCTTGGGCGTGAAGAGCGGGGTGATCGTCGCATGCGACCGCGCATGGAGGCCGGTCGACCTGCGCAGCATGTCACGACCGAGGAAATGATGTCCGGATAATTTGGATTATCCGGATGATTGGGTGATGGCCATCCATCAAAGGGCAATTTGAGATCGTTGGATGCGGAACCGACGTGAAGCGATCGCTTAAGAGCTGCTGCCCATGGCCATTGCCACGTACTCGGATGCATCATTTATAGCCTAAAATGAGCACGTAGCGTGCAATGACCGCATCAGAGACTTCTTCTATCGCGCCAAACAAGGGGGCAACGTTAGGCCCCGAGGGTCGTGGCAGGTCGTGGGCTTTCTCTGTATGAGGTCCGGTGTTGGGATGACGCAGCAATAATCATCCCTATCGTAAATGCTCTGCAGCCAGAATTGCGCGCCCAATGTGCTGGTATTGCACGAGCTCGTACCAGAAGAAGAAGAAGGCGTCCACAAGATACTCGTCCACGCAACCGCTTGGCTCGAGCAAGATGCGAGTACGTCGGCAGAGATCCTTGCTTCCTATTATCGACGAGGTGGACGAGCTTGCATCGGTTGAGGCACACGCGCCATAGCAAAGTCGGCACCCACAATCATCGACGTATGCGCACCGAAAGGCTAACGGTATGGCAGTAAACATGACAATATGTACAACTTCTCCAACGTCCACGATAGGACAATGTCAACATGGCGTCGAGAGTGTACTTGTACGTGCTTGCAAGCACATAGCGAGAGCGAAATGCACTTGGATTTCCTAGCAAAGTGCATCCCAGCCGTGCCTCGTAGGTGCGGTTACTACTCGATAGTTGTAGCGTGGGAGGGTTAAGGGCACTCGGTGTCAGCGCGTCGCCACACTGTACTTAGTATCGTTTGTTCGAGGTCTCTTCGGACTCTGTGTCAGCTATGTGTACGTGCATTCTCGACCGCAGCAGGTTTGGCCAATAGCGAGAGACTCGTGCGAGGTCGTGCCCACGTTGTAGAGAAGGACGATGACCTCGCTCTCCATGACCCGCGTCCTTTCCACGTAAAACGCAATCGCAGTGGGTAATAGTAGCAGTGTGTGCGATCTCACTTAAGACTTTTCAAAATACGTCCCGAGAAACGCGAGGACGACCGTGATGGCTGCGCCAAAGCGCACCGCTACACGCCATGTATCCATAGCTTGCAAATAGGATAGGATAGAGATATAGTCCATACCGTATTGAAAGATGCGGCGCTCGAGCGTCTCGTTGGCGAGCGTGAGCTTGTTGAGGATCGTGTCGCTTTGCTGCTTGTGCAGCATAAACTTCTTCTCGACTTGCATGATCTCGGCGAGCACTTTGTCAAAGTCCCCCTTCTCGATGATGCGGATCTCCTGCTTGAGGTTGTTAAAGTCGCGGTCCAAAATCTCCTTCATGTGGCGCTGCGCAATGTCTACCATACATTCCTGTCGCCTCATGCTCGCAGCATCCTTCCATGGGCATACCAAACTTGAGCGTCGTATTGAAGACACGCTCTGAGAGCTCCGACTTGAGCGTCAAATGGTCGGCTTTGGTCGCGAGCTAGTAGTACATGCGCCATTCACATTGTTGTAGCCATATGCAGTCGTCATACCCCCGTGTGCTGCATCTCGAGGCTCTCGGCCATCGTGCTCTTGAACGCATCCAGGACGGCCTCCGCCTGCTCCGCCGAGAAGCCTAGCCCATGCGCGTGAGTGCCATGTACAGCTACGTGTCGCCGCGCACCTTGGTACTGCAGCTGCGTCACAAACTTGTGCGTAGGACGACGACTGTGTCAAGGATCCATGCATGGTGAGATGGCAGGCGTCGGAGGCAAGGAAAAAGGATATGAATCGAATGGGTACACTGGCAGCTCATCGGTGGAAGCGGCGCTTGTCGCCATCTGCGTGACGGTGCGGGCGTACCGGGGCGGGCCACGCGCGAGGCGCCGCAGCAGCATGCTCTTGCCCATCATTCCGTGCGCGATCTCAACACGCCCAAATAAAAATCCCATCCAAAATGCGCCACCAAATTTAATTGACCGCAATTAATGCGGCGTCGTCCACTACCCTTACCGATCACGAAATCCATTTTAATTCCCACAGATTTGCTTTTATACAGCTCCCACCGCACGACTAGAAACACCGTCCTTACGCGTCCACGTCCCGCAGCCCACTAAATGTCGACGGTAGCGCGCCACGTCCTTGCACGCAACCACCGTACTATGCTGTACAAAACGCTTATTGCAAGCGTCTACTATCGTCAACATGGCTGTGTCTCGTTGCGATCCGTGTCAACACCCGACACACCGCGACGAGTTGCGTGCATTTACCTGCAGCAATTGCGATACCTGGGCACCGCATTCAGTGTCACAGGATGCCCATCGAGTCCGAGAGGATTGGTCGCTACTAACGAGGGTCCGGATGACGGCCTTTGCTACAAGAACCCATACAAACATCAAATGAACTCGGGGTGCCAAGCGCACTTAAGCGAGCGATAATCGCTGGTTGGCGCTGGAGGGATAGGTCTTAAGCCGATTTCATTGGTCAGCGTTCATTCTTGGCCCGCAACCGGTACGCTAGCGCTTTCATTTTCAGTCTCCGTTTAACTAGCAGAAAACACTACTAAGATGGTATGCAGATGCTGCTTGGACGACGACGATGACCTCATGCATCCTGCGCTGCTGTATAGGGTAAGGATATCATTGCTGGCGGCAAGAGTACGGGCCGCAAGTCCCGCACGGCCCCCAAGTCCGAGAACGTCTACCTCAACCTTCTCGTCCGCGTACGTCCATCCTAGCTTTCCGAGCTGTTGCGCCTTGCCGCGATCCGCCGCGCCGCCATGGCACCATGCAGCTCGCAGGCTACAGGCGGCCATGGCGCCGGAGGATCGCGACACGACGATTGCAGCACCCTATATGTGCGCAGGCAGGCGCTGATGCCACTACTGTGATTAGCTCTACCGCTTCTTGGCCCGCCGTACGGACGCCAAGTTCAACGAGGTCGTCTTGAAGCGCCTGTATATGAGCCGCACGAACCAGCCGCCGATGTCGATTGCCCGTGTCGCTCGCTACATGAAGAACAAGGAGGACAAGATCGCCGTTGTCGTTGGCACGATCACGGACGACATCCGCCTCTTCGACGTCCCGAAGCTCACGATCGCCGCCCTCGGCTTCACGGAGGGTGCCCGCGCCCGCGTCCTCGCCGCCGGTGGTGAAATCCTCACCTTCGACCAGCTCGCGCTCCGCGCGCCCAAGGGTGCCAACACGGTGCTCCTCCGCGGCCGCAAGACGGCCCGTGAGGTCTACCGCCACTTCGGCCACGCCTCGACGCTCGACTCGGTCCACACGCACGACCACGTCAAGCCGTACGTGCGCTCGAAGGGTCGCAAGTTCGAAAAGGCCCGTGGTCGCCGAAAGAGCCGTGGCTTCAAGGTCTAAGCTACCAAATAGTTTGGACGGAGATGCTACACCTGCTGTGTTGCGCAACTATCTTGCTGTAATTGCCAATACAAAAACGAGACGCTTGGAGACTAAGCTGTTATCTATGAGATGCTCTTGTTTCCCCAACCCTATCCTTGTCCATCGTCTTGAGCTCTTGCTTCGTCAGCGTCCTCGTCGTCCCTCTCAGCATCATCAAGCATCCTTGCCATCATCAATCCACGCCATGAGGTAGAAAGGCCACATTGCTGCGACGAGACAACTGGTACACGAGTCTCGAATTAGTCGGTCTCCTGCCTCTGGCTCGGCCAGAAAGGCAGAAAGCTGGTCGTAACCAGCCAGCCCGTCGGGCGGAGACGGGCGGTGAATAATGTACTCGGTCGGATGTAGCCTAGGGCGGCGACGGATCGGCAGCACAGGGGCCGACGATGCTGTGTGCGTGCGTCTACGACAAGCCAGGATGTGACGATGGCGATACCACAGCCCTGCGCTGCTGGTGGAGCGCCGACGTCTGCCATCACGCACCCATTGGCAATCACGCTGGAGACATTCTATAGCATACGCAACAAAATACTAGAGACAACTTGTCCACACCGACAGGATGGTGAGATGCGTTGACACGAGGTGATTACTTGCGTTTGTTGATGTCGCGGATGTACATGAGCTTGGCGACGATTTCGGCTAGGCAAGACGCGATGAGACCATGGCGTCATCATTTTGAGCACCGTACCGCACTCGTACGCCGACTCGGCCGAGTAGTCGATCGTCTCCTCTTCCGGCTGGCTGAAGTGGATCTGAAAGTCGCACGGGTCGGCGAGAAAGCGCAGCCACGTGATGCTCGAGATGGGACGCTCCGACTACATCATCATCATCATCATACAAGATATGACAATATGACAATATTCTCCATACCACTTTGATGTTGGTGCGCGAAATCATCGCACGCTCGCCGACCTTTTTGTTGTAAACCTTGTGCAAGTCGACGCCAAACATGCGGTGCTGCCGCTTGCGGAACTTGTTGGTTTTGACCACTTTCCACTCCTTGTACATGGCTGCCTTGACGTCGTTGTACATGAACGTCGACGGGTCCGGGCGCACGTTCTTGAGCGCTTCCGCGGGGTTTTCATCGACCTCTACATGTGCCATGAGCCATCGGATCCGAGATGATGACATGGCGCACCGGTTGCGTCCGAGGTCGGCGCGACGTGGGCAGAGACTTTGGGAGCGTCAGCGTACACCTCTACACCCTTATGTGCGCCCGTAGTGAGAGGATGCAGCGCTACGTACTGCGTGCCAGCGTGACTTCTTGGAGCCCGAGCGGCTTGAGCGGTCGGTCGAGGTCGATTTCGTCCGAAACAAGGTCCAGACGGATCTTCTCGGCGTCGTTGACCTTGAGCACATACTCGTCGAGGACGGGGAGCCGGTGGCGCCTCGCGAGCACGGGCAGCAAGTCCTTTCCACACATGTCGTCCTTGAGCGCGACGACGGTGTAATTGTCGTTGGGCCTAAATCAGCGCCATATCAATAATGCTCGGTTCGACGTGAGAATGAAAATCAAAAACATGAAGATTTTGAGAATCGCCTTGTCGCTCGCGCCGCCAAACCGCCGGTGGATCGAGAGCGAGTTGTCTTGCGAACTGATCTGGAGACCGCTCGTCGACCCTTGTCGGTACGTATCTGCGCATGGGCAAAGAAGCCATCTTGATCGATTGATAGATTGATAGATGATGAGGATACCTGGGCTGTGCTCGCTGGGCGGACACGCGTCGGGGCGCTCGCAGAGGCAGAACTCGTGGTCGCCGTTGTCGCCGAAATTCTTGATCTTGCGGGAGCGATCCAGCGCCGGACAGTCTTCGTCCGGGTACCCGTCCATGTCGTGCAAACGAAGGTCGTAGCACTCGGGGTGGCCATAGTAGAGCGGCGGCTGCCGCGCCTCTTTACGGTGCGTGCTTAGAATGGCCTGGATCGACTCCTCGACGGTCGAGATTTCGTAGAGCTAGACACGAATCAGACGCGGTATTCGACGTCGCAGCACCTCGAGGTTCATCTCTTGGCGGTTGGGGAGGTAGATCTTGAGGTAGAGCACGGGCGAGTCAATCGCTGCCTTGGTGCCGGCAAGGCCCGGTGGCATGCCCGAGCTGCCCTTGAGTGCAGCGTCCAGCGCCGTCGTCGCCGCCGACGGAAGCGACTCGACGGGCTCGCGCTCGAACGTAAACGACTCCTATCGTTCGATTGCGTCAAGAGGTCGCGAGGTAGAGAGAGGCGGACCTCGTCGCTGTCGTCGTCCGAGTCGCCCCGCTTGCTCTTCTTCTTGTCGAAGACAACGACGCGCGGCTTCCCTGGCGGGTTGTTGCCGCCGTTCGGCGGGCGCTTCTCGGAGATTGTGGTCTTGAGCTTTGGCGGGTGCGGCGGCGGCGACGACTGCGGCGCGGCGCCGTTCGTCGAGGTCGGCGTCGGCAGCGCCGCTTGGATCGACTGCCGCTCCATCCACGACGAGCGCATCTCAAAGGACGCGACCTTGGGCGACGAGTTGAAGATGCGGTCGACCTCCGAGTCCTGTCGGTCGTGGAAGCGCGGGCTGTTGCATGCGTTGAGGCGCAGGAGGCTGATGAGGCCCCGTAGCTCGCTCACCTCGGACAGCTGCATGATGGCGTAATGCCCGGTCAATGTCCGCGTTTCAAAAACGGATTTCGGACAAGTCCTGATTAGAGCACGCGGCGCTTTCACAGTCATGAAAATGGGATTGCATCCGCACCACCTTTTGTGATAATGATACCACGCGCCACATTGGAGTCATGTGAGAGCACCACATCCCATGGATGCAACTCCTCTTTCACGCTCTCGTGTACATACAATACTGCTAGTACCTGGCACTGAGACGTATACCCGCTGGATATATGTCCATTTCAACGAACAGTGCAAGCGCAGTGGCATGTTGACCGTTTCATCGAGGAGTGCGTGTGACGACCCCCTTTTCGGAATCCATGCGGCCTGTCTTTTTCGGGCATGCTGCACCGGATGGCAGCACGGTCGATGGGCAGCCACGCGACGCGACGACCGTGGCTGCTCTGCGCCGACTTTGATGACACCATCAGCGCGAAGGACACGATCCAAGACCTTGCGCTCCTGGCGTGCGCGGCTCGCGGCGCGTCGTCGGCTATGTGGTCCCAGCTCAGCCAGCAATATATGGACGAGTACACGCCAGCGATGGCCTCGATTCCACGCACGTCGCCGTCCGTGGCCTACGATCATAGCGGCTTGGCGACCTTCTTGCGAACGTTCAGCGCTGTGGACAAGTCGTCGATTGACCGCGTGGTTGCCAGCAGAGTCTTGGCCGGTCTCTCGCATGCTGCGATTGCTGACGGCGCCACGTCACTCGTGACGCTCCAGCCCGACGCCGCCTCGGTTCTCTCACAGCTTTCCATGCCGCTTGCGCTCGTCTCAAGCAACTGGTCATGCGACTGGCTGGCTGCATCCATGGGCGACATCCCCGTTGCCGCCATCTATGCCAACGGTACTACCGTCCGTCTTCTTCGCCCCGCGACGTGTACTTACTTTATGATGCACGATGGTAGACTTGGTGTTTGGTGACAATGGCATCTCCACCGGCGACCTCGCCTTGCGCATGCAGTCGCCGTTTCAGAAGGCGCAACGCGTGACCACGCTGCAAGACAACGCGAGCATCGTCTACATTGGCGACGGCGTCAACGACCTCCTCGCACTGCTCGCAGCCGACGTCGGCATCGTCTTTGGCAACCCGAATGCGTCAGCTTCCCGTGTCGCGCGGCGTTTTGGCGTGCGCCTCGTCGATCTCGTGGACGAAAAAGCTTTCTCTGTCGCGGCGTTGGCGGCCCATGCGGCGACAGCCAAGGCAGAAAACGCACCCTTGCTCTTCCGCGCACCGTCGTGGCACATTCTTGGCCGATTTCTGCGCTAATCCAGAGGATCGTTTTCAGTGGATTGTCGTGATAGAGTGTCATCGTCGCCTACACGTACCTACGCAGTGCACAGCCTGGCGACTGCAAAAGCCAAATCCATTTACTAGTACACGGCTGCAGCGTTTATCGATGGCATTGGTTGTAGATCCATTTCGGCCAATCAGACGTCGGGAAGAAACATTTCACCAATCAAACGTCGATCTCAGATTGCCTTTCGAGCCAACAACCGGTGCGTCCGTGATAGTCAATGTCGTGGCCGTCCCGCGCGGACCGTCGCGAGGGGCCGTGGCACGACGGCCCGTTCACCGTACGTCGCGATTACTCGAGCGTCGCGATACAGGGCCGTCAAGCTCCTCGCCATGGTGAAAGCCCACTTGCAAATGAGTTCTTATTAAGGTGCTATATTTGGACGCCACTTGTCCATGGTGTCGGCCAAGGTTGGCGCCCTTTCAGCACCCGAGGCACCGACTCCGTACGTCGTGCGCCGCGACAGACCCAGCCACGCTGTGCGCTTCATTCTTATTCTCAATCTCCTCTCCATGGTCTTCCCGCTCACCTCCCTTGACAGCGACTGATTGCGACGATCTGCGTCTAGTCTCTCAAGGCGTACATCTCGGAGGCTTTTCCGTGGTCCCCGCCGTCCTCCCCCGCGGCCGTCTTCGCCAACTACTCGGATTTTAACACGTCAACGCTCACCGAGAGCCAAAGTCGGTACAACCGAAGGACGCTGCCGGCCCACAACACGTACACCTTTGATGTCACCCAAAACAGCCACGTGTTCCGCCACGTCATCTCTCGATCCCGAAGGGTGCCAGAGCCCGACTGCATGGGCGAGGTCATGACGGGCATTCCGGGGGTGATGTTTTTCAGCCCTCCGGTCCGCTCCATCGTCTGCAACTGCGCGGCATCGACCAACATGACGCAATGGCATCTTCATGGCGCGTGCTTTTATGACAAGCTGGTCTCGCAGCTCAACGGTCACGCGTGCGTCTGGGTGACGATCGGCGACGACGTTGGTGGCACCGATGCCAACGAAACGATCACAATCACCCATTTGTACGCGCCGACGGTGCTCTTGCCAACGTTCGTGTGGCTCAAGCTCCTGTACCGTCTCAGTATCACGGGTGTTGTCATGTACCTTCTCCATACAAAGTACAATATACACGTGCGGGAGCTGGAGCTCGCGCTGCGCCGGTATG
>NW_012156411.1:500673-511449 GCF_000151545.1 Saprolegnia parasitica CBS 223.65
TTACGGGACGCTGGTCGTATGCGATTGTGATTGGCGATCCGACCGTGCTCGTCCTCGCGCACCCGCTGGTCACGCTTGGATTTGTCTTGGACGTCTGGCTGAGCACGGACAACGTCGGGATCGCAACGCTGCGTGCGTCGCAGCTAAACGACCCGCTGCTTATGGTTCAGACCACGCTCTACTTGTCTCGATTGGTAGAAACACACGGATCTAGAAATGTGAGTCGATACCAGATTGATACGTAGGTCTGGTTTGCCTACGCCGCGCTGAGCCTCCTCAACGTGCAGCTCAAGCGCTGCCATCTCGAGCACCGCTTCAAGGCCGTAGACCCCACCATGGTGGCGATTGCCGTCACGATCTACAGCTTTGCATTGTCGTGGGCAGGCCAGAATGTGCCCTTGCTTATTGAGCTCTTCCAGTGGCTCTACCGCCTCCCGGTCTCCGCATCCCGGCAAAGCGAAGAGTTGGAACTCATCCTCGGATGCAGTGTCTTTACGCTCATGGTCACGATCGGTCCGGTCACGTACGGCGTCTTTGCCATGTGCTTGGAGAGTAGTTTCATACCTCACCCTCGTCTCCCTGGAGTCGGATGAAGCCTTGGATACGTAGGTGTGCTCCCCCCACGCGCTGGACATCCATACCATGCTCCGAGCTATACCAATATGAAGAACCGGGTGCTGTACACGCTACTCCACCACTGCGGCTGCTCGAAACAAAACGAGCAAGCGCGAGTTTCCCTTGGTGGCGCCGTGCACGAGGTTTTGACCCAGCACCCTCGTGACAAGCGCTGCGTCACCATGAGCTGGCGCGCGACCGACTGCTTCGTCTTGTGCTACAACGAGAATAGGGTCCTCGATACGACGTTGCGTCTGAGTTTGGTCGCGAGTGTCGATCGCACTCGTCGCGCCAAACGTGACGTCGCCCCCGATGTGACCTCGGAGCCCTCCGTCTATGTCGTGAATCAGTTGGAGCGGCACCCGGGCCCCTGGGACAGCGACTCGAGTCCGTACTATTTCGTGCACCCAGCCACGGGGCCGTCCGCGTGGTGCCTCTAGCGTTTTCATTGAACGAAACAAAGACTCACTGTATCTTCTGAAGGTATGCTTAAGATTTACGCAGGTGTGTGAGCCATCCTGTGGAGCTAACGGGATGGGATCGTGCAAATTCGCTATCATCGTGGGTACGGCACTTCTCCAAAGTGCAAGAGACGATGTATCGATCTTGACAACCAACCGGCTACAGCAGCACGAATTGGAACCATACGACTTGGCTCATAAGACCTCCCCGACCACCTTCATCTCGTTGCGTCGGCAAGAAAAACGCTCGAACAAAGTGTGAACTACCACTTTCGTTGCCGTCGTCGGTCTTATTTAGATGCACCAATGGGACGGCTCTCGCGCCCACGCAATGGTTGGTGGACTTTGGTCGAGAAGCTGGTGTAGCGTGTACGTGGAGCGGGTGGCAGCGTCCAGCACCGCGAGGGATGGCGTGGGTTCGTTGCGATCGAGGCTCTCGAGCAAGCTGAGGCGGAGACGCTCGACGAGCACATTGTCCTTGTAGCAGTAGACAAAGCAGTCGGCACTTCGAAAGCTGATCGTTGGCGATTGTTTGTAGCGCGCGTTCCGACTAAAAAGGCCATAGACCGTGCCGCCGACCTCGGGCGCCAGATTTGTTTTGTCGGGGTGCGCCCACTGTAGCACCGCAAACATCGCTCGAGACTTGACACTGTTGTAGCCAAAGCTGCCAAAAGGCGATGCTGCGATCGATGACTGCGCTGTGATTCGTCGCCTTTCTATACGCAATCCAAGGAAATGAGAGGTGGGAGAAATGAACAAGTGACCAACTGGCACGGTGGCGGCGACACAACGCGCCCAGAAAGCCATAGACGAGCGGAATGAACCCAATGCTGATCGAATACAGCATCGACGGGACCGAATTCGATGACGTACTCTCTTCTGGACGCCGGAATACCAAACTCGAATAGATAGTGGTACGCTGTCAGGAGAGGGCCCACATGGCCCATCGCCCACGTCACGGCGGGGCCGTAGAATGTCGTTCCCACCGCGATGATGGTCGGGTCGACTTCGTAAAACAAGTGTTCCTTGTGACGCCGCTTGAGATCACTCGCGACCAAGCACACGGCGGAGTACGCAAACCAGACCTACGCCAAATCAGAAAGTGATATCGGATGTCGCAAACAGATGGTACGTACGGTCCGAGAGAGATACATGAACGCGAGGACCATCACGCCGACATCGGCGCTTTGCGACGCGCGGGGAATGACAAGCGAGATGACCTCAACGCTGAGCCAACAGTCCAAGAAGAAGGCGGTGGCGACGCCGGGGTGCATGAGGATGATCGCGGTCGGGTCACCGTATAGCACCTCGTAGCGCCAATGACTCTGAGCGCGGAGACGTGCCCGGTGGCCGCGTCGGCGCAACAGCGCCTCGAGATGCAAGCCGTGCACAAAGAACTTGGTCCACATGAGGTGGAGCGCAAGGAGTGAGATGCCAACGCGGTAGGCAAACTTGAACGAGTGGAACGCTGAATACGTATAGACGGCGTGTGGTGCCACCAGTGTATACACATAGTAGCTGCTAGTGTTGCTGCCGTCAAGCTCGTTCCCGGCGCGAAGCCAGACGCATTGATGACCGATGACCGTGGAAAAGTACGTGATGTACATGCACGCACCGCGGCGGTCCCACGTGTGATCGCTTGGCGACGAGTGGTTGGCGGCGGCAAAGGCACAGAGAACGTTGCGGATGCCAGCACCGTAGAAGAGAACGCTCGGTAAACCAACAAGGAACTGGTCGTGGCAGTCATCAACCGGAATGGGACTGTGGCTCATGACGAGGACATGGCGCATGACTTGAGCGTTGCGGGCGCTGTCGTCGTAAAAGGCAGCTGCTGCCGGCAGCGTCGAGGCGTTGTACGCTGCTTGCATGTGAGCAAGTGTGTGGATGCTAAAGTCCGAGTCGTTGGCGTTCGTTGGGGGCGCAGGCAGCGTTGCCCAGGGAGGAAATTCCGAGAGGTACGCCTTCATGGGCTACAAAGGCAGCATTGAGAAAGAGAACCGTCCTACGGAGGATACCATGCTGGCAATGTTTAGGAGCATGATGATGCTGACGGCAAAGGCGGTGCGATTTCGGCGGACGCCAAAGGCAACAACAGAGGTGGTCGAGGGGCTGATCTGGGCACGTGACATGGGCTCAACACGAATGTTCTATTTCAATGCTGTCGTTGCGTGTCGATGGAGTTACATTTTACGAGTTGCATTTCAATAAGCTTTATGGATTGACGCAAACTGTATAGAGACAAAAGCATAGCGAGAGGTATGCCTTCATCGGCTACAAAGGTAGCTTAGGAGAGAGAGAACCACCATACAGATGCTACCATGCTGGCAATGTTGAGGAGCATGATGATGTTGACAGCGAAGGCGGTGCGATTCCGGTGGACGCCAAAGAGGATGGCCGAGGCGATTGACGGGCCGATTTGGACACGTGACATCATCGGAATACACGAATGATTCTATTTCAAGGTCGCTGCTGGCTAGTAATGGAGCTATTACTTTTGGCCACTTGGCCCCAACAAGATTTATTGATTGGTGCAAAACCAGGGTTTAATGACGGTACGAACACATAACGAAAAAGGCAACGATCGATAGCAGCCAAGATCCTCTCCCCATCCGGCCTACATTTATGGACTGTTTTTTGTAATACATGATAGAACGAGATTCGTATCCCGCCAAATCGACCGTTTTCTACTTCCAATTCACGCATTGGATCGCTTGCGCTGTCCAGTGCGGCTGTTGGTTTGTATACAAAGCTGCACTGCTCATCACAACACGGGCAACATATACAAGTAGACAATTGCGGTGCTGCGATCGAGGCGCGAAACCATGGTCACGAGATATTAAAGGCGCAATCATAGAGCGACCGCCGTGAGTCCCATAAGTCGACTGGGATGGGCTGAGATGCTTCAAGAACAGAGTCAAATGCCGAGCTTGCTATGGTTCTCGCGATTTCTGTCCGTGTCTGCACAACTGCCCATATGTCGCCCGCCCTTGCCGCGACAATCACCAGTACTCGGATTTGATTTATACATGTCCTAGTGCCTTGCTTTGCCGTTCAATGGTGTGTGCAATCTCAATGGCTGTCGGGCGGTGCTCTGGCGCATGCGCAAGGCAGGATTGCGCCAGAGTGATCACCCACATCGGTGTCGACGCCACAAACGATGGAGAGATTGTCCCTTGGATCACGCGCGACATGATGGCCGTGTCCACAAGCGGATGGCCTGGTGCAAAAATCCTATGTTTGAAGGATGCGAAGAAGATCGTGTACCGTTCTCGGAGCGAACGTCGGCGTACGGGATGTCGTGGGTGCTGAGCTCCGAGAGCACCATTCCGAACGAGTAAATGTCGGCCGACGTCGAGTAGTAACACTCCTGGAGAACCTCGGGTGCCTACTCTCCTCTGTTTGCCTATTCAAGGGAATCGGAGCAGTACCATCCACCGATACGTGCCAACTCCGATCGTCATGGTCTCGGTCGTCATCTCCTTCGAGACGCCAAAATCCGTGAGCTTGGTTCCCTAACACCAACCCTCTATACTCAACACATGTATCATCCACCAAGTGCGCCGTACCTTGATAGCGTCGAGGAGGATGTTTCGGGACTTGAGGTCGCGGTGGATGATGTTCATCGTGTGCATGTAGACGAGACCTTCGGCGATCGACAGCATGCAGGCCGCTTTCTCGTCCCAGTAGAATGTGTGGGCGGCGTCGTCCGGAATCGACGGGGCTGTGGCCTGCAAGAGGCTGCGGAGGTCGCCCTTGTCCATCCACTCGAGCACCATCTCGAGCTCGGAAGGTGTCCGCCAGCTCGCACCCAGTAGCTTGACAATGTACGGGCTCTCCATCCTGTTGCAGTACGAGTCAGCTATGCACGTGTACACTGGTCGACCGACATGGAAGCGAGCTGAATCTCAGCGACAAAGGTGGCGACGTCGGCTTGCGAGTGCTTTCCTGGCAATAAGCTCTTGATCGCGACGGGTTCTCCTAGGCCAATGGCATTGGCACGAGCGATGAAAGTGACGCGAACCTTTGTACGTGCCTCTCGACACTTGGCCATAGGCGCCTTCTGCGACAAACTGAAGCTTGACGAGGGATCCTTCGTCGAGCCGCAGCATCTGAAGCGCCTACACAGAGCACAACTGAATGACGCGGCACCAAACGTTGCGTGTACGTCGAGGTACAGCGCGTTGCGCTCCATCAATATTCTACAAAGCAAGAGTCGACAAGAGAGATTCCAGAGTGTAGCGACGAACAGCTGCAGTCGACGCTGCCGTCGAGCCAGGAAAAGGACCAGGGAAGCGACGACAGTGACAAGACCGACGATGATACCAGCAATCGCACCGCTGCCAAGGCGCGAGGACGCTTGGTCGGCGCTTGTCAACGTCGACAACGGCGATACGGTCGTCGGTGGCGGCGCGGTCGTTGGTGGCGGTGGTGGCGGCAACATCGACTCTACGCGTACTACAGCGCGAATACCAACTACCGCGTCGCCTACCTGGCGTCACGCACACCGAGTATGCTCCTTGCATGACGGGTTTGATGCTATTTGGTGCCTTGCAGGTCGCCGAGACGTCGATCGTCGGCGCCAAGTCGTTGTTGTGCAGCCGCACCGTCTTGTTTACATTGAGGAGCACGGTGTACGTGTCCGGGTCGACGAGAAACGTCGTAATCTTGCAGCCCGAGAGACCGCTATAGTTGAACACTTGTGACATATTGCACGTGTAGGCGACGCGTACAATAATGTATCGGAGCGCTCGGCACTGCTCAGGGAGACGTTGGATATTGTCGTGATCGGGTTGTCGTCAAAGTTCCTAGTCGAACACATTATGTCTTGTTTTCGTGCGACATTCTTTAATAGGGTGTACGCTCGTCTCAAGCTGCGCAAGTCGAGATTCTCGAGGCGCGTAAAGAGATTGCTTCGTACGTCCCTACGCACCGGCAGTTGCGGCATTTGCGATAGATAAATACACGTACAGGTAGAGGAGCTGCGGTATGGATGCTAGGTTAGGCAGCGTCGTGAAATTGGCCTGCCGAAGCTGCCTAATGCCGACACAGGTGTGTGCCATGGACGACGACAATAGTCTCAGCACGTACAGAGAGACAAGATTGGGCGGCCACGAGGTGTTGGAGGTGTTGATCGCCACATTGTAGTTGTAGATGTCCCTAGCGGAACACGTCAGTGCCGACAATACCTGAGTCAGAAACCCACAATTCCTTGACGTTAATTGAGGTCGAGAGATCGCCAATGCCGTGCACAGAGGTGTTGTCGAACGCGCTACGCAGGTCGATGAATCAAAACGCGTTAGTTGGGCGAGGTGATGACGCACACTGTGAGATTTGCAAAGAGACTGGGGAGGTTCGCAATGTAATCGACGGGCTCGTCTACGTCCTATGAGCTTTTGTCGCTTTCTGGATGCTTTTTGGTACTGTAAATGCGCAAGACGCTGCCCAGCGCCAGGGTGGTAAAGTTCCTCGCCTCGTAAAACGTCGTTGTCTACTCAATGGAGTACCGGCTTCTTGCAAGGAAGACAATAGAGGTACCATGCATCTCTTGTCGACAATGCAAAACGGACTACTTCCGAGACACCCGTCCCGCGTCGCGGTGGCATGGAACTGGTTGATCGTGCCGCCATTGCACAAGCCTGTGGCAGCGTCAAGTGCCAGTGCAATCTACAAAGCATCATGTCGCCCTCGTGGCACCACAGAGGCCCTCGCACCAGCAGCACCAGCAACCACATTCTACGAGCAAGTGGGCAAAATGGCAAGTGAGGGGCAAGCACGATGGTAGCATTTCACACATGAGAAGACGCATTGCCGTTCGGAAATGATAGATTTTTCGCAGCAATACATTGAGTCCCCCTCATAATAATCATGCGAGCATTATATTGCGTCGACGAGTCGAGATTACGAAACGAAACGCGATGAGGCCTCCGCAAGGCTCTGTGTCGAAACACCGTTTGTCTAAACGCGCCGCACTCTGCGTGGAGTTGGTGTGTACGTGCGTCGATAGTTGCAGTAGCTTCTTGGCAGAAGCCTCATGGAGGCCGTGTCGCCAACGTCCTGAACAGGATGGGGACAACACACTGTGCCCAGGTTGGTCTATGGTAACCTTATGAATGCGCGTTTCAACATCATCAGGTACGAGTACTGCTTCGTGGCCTTTGCATCATGTCATGGCTATTGTTGCATTACTGACGAAGGTTTCAAATGACCGAGTGTTTGAGCTGCCATCAAGTCAGCCGTGCCCAAGTGCACTGTAGAGCAGGAGATGATATGTCTCGTGCCTTGTGCTGACCAGTGCACAAACCCATGCAGGGTGAAAATGCATATAAAGTGCGTTCTATAAGCGCAAAACTCCAGTGCAAGTAAGGAGCGGTGTCTTGATTGGAGTTAGAGACACCACGCACTCGGCTGCACGGGTCGCTGCAGGAGCGGGCGAGCGCACTGGGCCGACGGCAGCACGAGGACGTTCACCGAGTATGTGGACACCTCGGGTGCGTCATGGATCGCCACGTCGGCCTCGAGGACCAAGCGGTCCAAGTCATCGACGAGGCTGAGGCGCAAGCGCTCCTCAAGCGTGTCGTCGCAATAACAGTGGACGTAGCAGTCGGAGCCGCGGAAACTAATTGTTGGCCATCGCTTGTAGCGCGGTACGAGCTCAAAGAGGCGGTGCATGGTGCCACCTATGGCCGGCACGTGTACCGGGAGGGGGCTATGGAGCAAGCGAAGTGCAGAGAGCACGACGCGGTTTTTGATGCTGTTGAAGCGAAAGCTGCTGTACAGATGGAGGTCGCGCGGCGTCGAGCGCGGCTTCCCTGTCACCTTTAAACATCAAAACTAATGTAGAGGAGACGACGTACGGAGAAGTGCGTGGGAAAAGCCGTACACCACCGGGAGCGACGCCAGCATGAGCGAGTACATGGTGGATGGGATGCTGCCGTCAAACCGGTCGCGCTTGAGCGCGGTTGGAACGACGAGGTCAAACAAAGCGTGAAAGAGCTCGAGGAAAAACTCCACATTGCCCGCCATCCACGTGACCAGAGGACCGTATATCGTCGCTGCAACTGCCACGAGCGTCGGGTCCACCTCGGCAAAGAGGTGTTCTTTCTTGTGGCGCTTCAAGCACGTATTAACGCCGCATAGCGCGGCGTAGGCAAACCACACCTACCATAAGCATCGCAACGACTCGTGCCAACACATCCATCACCGTGCGGGAGAGGTAGAGACAGCCGAGGAGCATGACTGTTATCTCGTGGGCTTGGCTGGCGCGCATGATGGCGAGCGTCACAGTGTCGACGCTGAGCCAGCAGTCGAGGGCAAACATCCCTGCGATCGCGGGGTTCAGAAGGATCATGGCCGTCGGGTCGCCCCAAATGACTTCGTAGCGCCACAGATTGGTGCAGGAAGTGCGCTGATGCCCATGGTGCAGTAAGAGCGACTCGAGGTCCAAGCAATGCCGGTAGTACTTTGCGTAGAGCAGATACAAGGTCACGAACGAGAGACCGACGCGAAAGGCGAGCTTGCACCAGAGCCAGGTTGTCGAGGCATACGTTGCGATCGCCATCGAGATGGTGAGCCGATGCGTGTGTGCTACGTCGTCGGCGGTGATCCAAACGCATTGATGGCCAATGTAGAGGCCGAAATAGGTGTTGTACACACACGTGCCCCGGTTCTGCCACGCAAGAAGACGAAAGTTCGAGGCATTTGCAGCTGCGAGGTCGCAGAGCAGCGACCGAATCGACGTGGTGTAGTAGACAACGCCGGGCTTCCCGAGGAGAAAGTCTGCGACGCAGTTGTCGCGTGCGATCGCCGCGTGCGTGGTCATATCCATCTGCACGCGCACGAGCTCGACACCTGCCGCAGCGTCGTTGTGGTAGACGCACTTTGGTGGAAGCGTCGAGACGTTGTATTTGGCTTGATACCGTGCGAGGGTCGACGTGTTGAAGTCGGTAAAGTTGTCGGACGCGGACAACTGCGCGTCGCGCGTCCACGGGAGGTCCTCGGAGAGGTACGCCTTGATGGGCTACAGACATAGTATTGTCACTTCATCTCGGAAGGATGAAGGGACGGACCATGAGCGAAATGTTAAAGAGAATGCCCATGCTCACGAGAAAGGCAAACCTGTTGCGGTAGACCACGTGGCGTGGAAGCCCCGGTGCGGCAGCAATCTTAGCGGACGGCATATTGTCGACTCGCGAAATAGCACACTTCTGTCACTAAATGGCCGTTTCCAAGAAGCCGACGAGCGATCTAGAAGTCCGAGATCTAGAAGCGCACGCGTTACAAGATACAAGACTATTTTAATAGACGACCCACTTCAACAATAACAACAACCGTGTTGGTGGTCGCCATGCCCGCCTTGGGAGGGTTAAATTGTTGGGTGACAAAACGTTATTCGGGAATGGCTCCAGCTCTTTCTCGAGCTCTCATGCTCTGCGCCTGGTATAATGCTAACACGTTACAGTATGCTAAAACAAATATCGGACTTTCTTTGTTGTGTACACTCGGCTGAGGGACATGCAGACGGAGACGGGAGCGCGATCCGCGGGACAAGGTATCAACACGGCTGTTGCCCCCACGTAGTTCGGTCTTAATTGAGGAACGGACACAAAACCAACCTTCACTCGGGCTCGATGGCATCGCTTTTCAAACGTTAGCAGCGCGCAACAGCGCGTGAAAGGTACATTCGTCTTGGTGTAAATATGACGACGTTTAAAATGCATGGACCCTAACGATCGCTGCTCGTCGCAATCATCGACAAAATGATCTTCTAGTTCATCAACGGCGAGCCGCCGGTCATCGGCGCGGGTGCGCAAGGCCACCGGCTCCTTCATCAAAGTATCGTCTTCGCGCTAAAACACCAAGCCGGCCTCGGCCTCAAGCCGGCGCTTGTTACGTGGTCGGCGCGTCACCGTGGCCACTCGCTACGCTACATGCAGGCCGTGCTCTTGACGTCCCCGGTCCCGGCCTGGTCGTCACCAAGCATGGCTGTCGTTGCCAACGCCTACGCGCCGTGGGGCAACTTTGCCGACCTCGCCTTCGCCGACCCGTTGCTCCCTCGGATCCGGCGCCTGCTTACGTCGAAGGCAGTGCCCGACCGATTCAAGTTCATGCTCAAGTACTGGTTCGACATTTGCGTGGGGCCGAGCACGGTACCGGCGCCGTCGCCGCTGGTCCACGCACAACCGCTTTGGTCCAACCAGTTTCTCCCGGTAGATAGCTGTAGTTACATAGAAAAGACCACAAGATGGCACACTCGGTACGCCCGGACGATGGCCAAGATCGGGATCACTCAGGCCCAGCACGTCCACACCTTGATGCTCGCCGCCGCCCCGACGGAGACGCTCGCGACAAGAACTCAACGCCTTATCCACGCGGTGACGGCAAAGTGCCGCGGCCGTGACCTCGGCCCACACGTGATACCGAACGACAAGTGGCTTGGCTGGCTCGCTACGACGGTCGACGCCTTCACGTGTGACCCCGTGCCAAGCCCGACTCCCAAGCCGCCATGGCTGGTTCGACTTCACAAGTTTGCCAAGCCGTTGACCCTGACGACGCCCGCCGAAGCCCGCCGACATCGTGCCCCGCCACGGACGCGCTTGCAGCTACCGACCCGCCACCTGGGCGTCGAGGAAGACTTCTACGAGGCGCCTGCTGCCGTAGCCGCCGCAGCCGAGCTCCGGCTCCCCGACGCTATCTTACCCAA
>NW_012156411.1:511549-522664 GCF_000151545.1 Saprolegnia parasitica CBS 223.65
CTGCCAAGTCCATGGACGTTTGCCGTCAAGGCGGCGCGCGTCGCTCAACTGCACTTGCACCACAGCCTCGTACAAGAGCCCGAGCAGCCTGCTCTTCGTCGGCTTCTCCGGCTCCTCGCCCAACACGAGTGGCCGCGACGTCACCTCATCCCGCGGATCGCGCTCCTGCCTCCGCCTGCCTAAACCAAGTCCCTCAACCGAGTACACACAACGAAGGAAATCCGACCATTTTATTTAGCATAGTTTTATCTATAGTAATAGACGACCCACTCCAACAACAACGATCGCTGCTCGTGGTCATGGTTTGAAGTGGCCATTTTAATCTCTCAATTTCTCGGCCTCCAAACCTCAGCCAATCGAATGCCATGGTGCATTGTGACCTCCAAAATGTCCTTTATTGATGTGCCAAATTGCAGCGCAACTTTATTTGGCTCGGTCTGGCGATGCACGCTACTCTCGTGCCGTGGTGCGGGGATGAGGTTCCTGTAAAAACAAATATATATTCATTTTCACAGGAAAACAATACACCGTCTAAAAGAGCAATCCGATTGCTTTTTTCACTTTTCACGGCGCTTCTGCAGCTTTTCCTTGAACGCATCTCCTTCGTAGATGCAGCACTCGATGCTTTGAGAGCTAATCGCCGGGCACGACTTGTAGCGCGGGTTTATCTCAAAAAGACGGTATACGGTGCCAACCGAGGCGGTGACCACTCGCCCCCAAGCCCATGCAAGGCCACAAAGAGCATCCGTGTCTTGATGCTGTTGAGAGTGAAGCTGCTGCATAACATCATAATGCATTTTAACACTCGTCGGCCCCCACGGGCGTGTGCGTCGCTATGTCAATCACTTCGCGCACGAGCAGGCGTTCGTCGTTGATAAATGCCGTGCCCGCCGACAACCTCTGCGCTCTGGACGCTGTACGAAACGTGGCGAGCGTCGAGGTATTGTACTAGGTAAAAGTTGGTCGAATGTCGTTCGCATTATGAGTGCAATATTGAGGCGAATGCGAATACTAAAGGCAATCGCGAACCGATTCCATCGTATCACGTGGCGAGGTCGTGGCACGTACACGCTGCGCCGACAAGGCACTTGATGAGTGGTATTGCCCCGTCTCGTTTGAAATAGAAATTGATGTACACGTGTCCTCTGAGAGATTACACGTATTCTCTGAAATATTGAAAAAACTGAGAGTACATCAACTAATATTGGGCTAGCTACTAGAGACACCACGCACTTGGTTTTGACGGGCAGAGTAAAAGCGGCGTCTTCTGCGTCTCACTGGTGGGCAGCTGAATCGTATAGACCGTATAGGGCGATGGCTGGTCGCTCGTTGCGATCGCCATATTTGGCGTGTTGACATTTCGGTCGAAAGCAACGAGGAGGCTCAAGCGAAGGATCTCGACCAGCTTGCCGTTGCAGTAGCAGTGCACAAATACATCAGGGCCGCGAAAGCGCGTCGTCGGGTACTGCTTATAGCGAGCGTCCAAGTCAAAGAGCGTGTAGATCGAGCCGCCAACAGACGGAATGCCCGCCCGGTAGTCGCGCGTCCAGCGGTGCAGTGCGGTGAACACAAGACGCGTTTTGAATCCGTTGTAGAGAAAACTGCTGTAGCGCGCCGGGTCCACCGTGCCTGAGTGCGTGCACGGCACGAGCTGTATCGTCGACGTACGACGACGTAGGAGCGGCCGGGTGAAACCATACATGATGGGCATCGACGCCAGCATGAGTGTGTACACGAGCGACGACAAGCAGCCTTCGAATTCCTGGCCTTTTTCCGCAACTGGCACGAGCGCTTCAAAGAAAAACTGAAAAGTTTCGAGGAGAAACGTGACGTTGCCTGAGGCCCACGAGGCGGCTGGGCCATAGCACGTGGCGCCAATCGCAACAAGCGTCAAGTCGACTTCGGCAAACAAATGTTCCTTGTGCCAGCGCTTGAGCACATACGAGGTGAGGCCCATGGCAGCATACGCAAACCAGACCTAATCGCTGTGGTTAGTCTCCATAATAAATGCATCCGAGAATTTAGTACGGTCCGCGAGAGGTACAAAAATGCCGTCAACATGACAATGATGTCGTCGTTCTGACTGGCGCGCACAATCACAACCGTGACGACGTCGACGCTCAGCCAATAGTCGATGACAAAGGTCAGGGCGATGCCCGGGTGCAGCAGCACAAACGCTGTTGGATCCCCCCAGAGCACCTCGTAGCTCCAGTCGCCATCGGGCATTGTGGCCAAGTGCCCGCGCGTCGCCAACACGTGCTCCAGCGCATAGCAGTGGAGATAGTAGTCGGTCCACACCACATGTAGAATGCGCAACGTCACCAGAATCCGGAAAATGAACTTGAACCAGCGCCACATATACGTCGTGTACATGGCGAGGGCGCTCACGACGACAAGCGTGTTTGGTTGCGCCGGGTCGAATTCGAGCCAGACGCATTGATGGCCCAAGTTGATTGTGAAGTACATGTCGTAGACACAAAGACCTCTGTTGTGCCACTGCGCCGGCCGCACGCTGGCAGTTGCACCGAGCTCGCAGAGGAGATTCCGCACGGACGAGGTGAAGTAGACCACCCCAGGCATACCGCGAAGAAACGAGCCGACACAGTCTTCGACGGCGACCGCCACGTGTGCGTTGAGGTCCAAAGCGAGACGCACGACCTGAACGTCGCTCGACGCATCGCTAAAGTACGTACTCGTGTTGGGGAGCCGCGTGAAGGCGTACTCGGTTTGGTACTTGTCCAGAATCGTCGCATTGAAGCTTGAGTAGTTGGGAAAAATGGGGCGCTCGATCAGTGGTCCCCACGGCACATCTTCCGAGAGGTATGCTTTCATGGGCTACAGCCAAAGACGGAGTGTGAGGCAACTCTAAAATGGTTCATGGTACCATGCAAAGCACGTTGAGGAGAAAGAGGAGGCTGACGCTAAGGATGAAGGCGTTGCGGCGCACCGTGCGCGGCCCTTGCCGGACGTCGCCTTTCCCAGGGCCCGGAGGCACGGGACCCGACACGACCTTGGCCGTCGCCATGCGACCGTTTTTCGGGCAAAACGGCAAAGTCGAGTCGGAAAGAAGTACATGTCGTCTTTCTAGTGCATCGTTGTACATTGTAGCGTGTTGATTCCAACAAAAATGAGTTTATGCTTGGCAGCGAGTCTTGTCTGACCACAGATTCTCTTGTCGCTGCTCCGGCGTCTGCCAACGGTCAATAAGAAACCTCTTTATTGACCCTCACGTCTGCTACCCAGGCGTCTTCGCCCTCCGTAGTACGTTTGTTTGCGCTCGGACAAAGTCGAAACAGACAAATTGAACAAGGTGGCTCGGCGAAACTAGTGGCATTAGGGCTGAACGAAAGCAAGCAAGCCAGTAGCAGAGCTGCACACGTTGAACCCGCTGTACAAAACACGCAAGCGAAATCAATAGATCTCTAAACCAAAGAATGAATACGGTCCCAACTACTACTGTTCTAGTTGATCCATTGGCCTGCGGGTTTGATCTTCCAGAGGGCGGGGTTACGCAGGAATCGTCCGTCTTGCGTGCACAAGGACCGAGTCGATTGGCGAGGTGGCAGAGAACAGGTCGCTGCCTGACTACAGCTGCCTTGGAGGGCCCAAGGCTTCGCATCTTCTCTCCTCCACACGTTGGCAAATCTTGCTACAAATGCCGCAATGATGACTCGTTTTCGTGTCGTAGGTACCGTGGGCTCTGGGCCCCGCAAAGCGAGCTCCGACTCTCTTCCTTCCTGTTGCAACTTATCTTGGGCTTCGGTGAAGCATCGGTTTTGTTGCTGTGTTGGCTCGTTTTATGCATTGGACGTTACAATAGACAAAGTCCCTAAAAAGCGACAGTTTTTCATTCAAGCATGCCTCTTTCCCGCGTCCACGTTGTGCCCGGTCCCTCGAGCGCGACCCCAACGCTCTTTGGCGTTCACCGCAACTTCATTGCCTTTGGCATCAGCATCATCATGCTCCTCAACATTGCAAGCATGGTCACACTTGTCTCCCGTCCTCTGGCTCAGCAACACTAACTGTCGAATGTGGTAGCCCATGAAGGCGTACCTTTCAGAGCACCCACCGTGGGCGGCCCTCCCACCACCGCCAACGTACGCCAACGACTCGGACTTCAACATACAGACACTGTCTGGTATGCAAGCAGCGTACAGCGCCTCGACGCTGCCGGCAGCAGCTTCCTTTTACGACGACAGCGCCCGCAACGCTCAAGTCATGCGCCATGTCCTCGTCATGAGCCACAGTCCCATTCCGGTTGATGACTGCCGCGACCAGTTCCTTGTTGGTTTACCGAGCGTTCTCTTCTACGGTGCTGGCATCCGCAACGTTCTCTGTGCCTTTGCCGCCGCCAACCACTCGTCGCCAAGCGATCACACGTGGGACCGCCGCGGTGCGTGCATGTACATCACGTACTTTTCAACGGCCATCGGGCATCAATGCGTCTGGCTTCGCGCCGGGAACGAGCTTGACGGCAGCAACACTAGCAGCTACAATGTGTATACACTGGTGGCGGCACACGCCGTCTATACGTATTCAGCGTTCCACTCGTTCAAGTTTGCCTACCGCGTTGGCATCTCACTCCTTACCCTCCACCTCATGTGGACCAAGTACTTTGTGCACTGTCGGCATCTCGAGGCGCTGCTGCGCCGACGCGGCCACCGGGCACGTCTCCGCGCTCAGAGTCATTGGCGCTACGAGGTGCTCTACGGTGACCCAACCGCGATCATCCTCATGCACCCCGGCGTCGCCACGGCCTTCTTCTTGGACTGTTGGCTCAGCGTTGAGGTCATCTCGCTTGTCATTCCCCGCGCGTCGCAAAGCGCCGATGTCGGCGTGATGGTCCTCGCGTTCATGTATCTCTCTCGGACCGTACGTACCATCTGTTTGCGACATCCGATATCACTTTCTGATTTGGCGTAGGTCTGGTTTGCGTACTCCGCCGTGTGCTTGGTCGCGAGTTATCTCAAGCGGCGTCACAAGGAACACTTGTTTTACGAAGTCGACCCGACCATCATCGCGGTGGGAACGACATTCTACGGCCCCGCCGTGACGTGGGCGATGGGCCATGTGGGCCCTCTCCTGACAGCGTACCACTATCTATTCGAGTTTGGTATTCCGGCGTCCAGAAAAGAGTACGTCATCGAAGGTTCGGTCCCGTCGATGCTGTATTCGATCAGCATTGGGTTCATTCCTCTCGTCTATGGCTTTGTGGGCGCGTTGTGTCATCGTCGACGTACACCTGGAAACCATCTGTTGGTAGACATATCTCATCGGCATGGTTGTGGTGGTAGGTTCACGGCGGATACTGTCGAGCGTCGCGTCCTTCTACGGCAGCTTTCGCTACAACGGCATCAAGACCCAAGCAATGTTTGCAGTGCTCCAGTGGATGCACCCGAGCAAGAACGTCCGTGTGCCCGAGGTCGGCGGCACGATCTACAGCCTCTTTCGTCAAAACGCGCGCTACAAACAGTCGCCGACGATTAGTTTCCGGAGCGCCGACTGCTTTGTCTACTGCTACAAGGACAATCTGCTCGTCGAGCGCATTCGCTTGAGCCTACTGGAGAGCCTCGACCGCAACGAATCAGCGCCTACACTGGCCATTAGGGAGGCCAAGAGTGCGCCGCACTACTCGTTCAACCAACTCGTTGATCATACACCACCAACGATCGTACGCGCCCCAAAACCATCAGAGTGGTGTCTCTAAGCTCGGTGTTTGAGGAGTTGAACGAACCCGTTTTTCATTCTCGCGTTCCTTCAGTTGAAGATACAGCTACCATCATCGACACGCAACGAAATACTCTGTGCAGAGCCCGAGCAGCCTGCTCTTCGTCGGCTTCTCCGGCTCCTCGCCCAACACGAGTGGCCGCGACGTCACCTCGTCCCGCGGATCGCGCTCCTGCCTTCGCCTGCCTAAACCAAGTCCCTCAACCGAGTACACACAACGAAGAAAGTCCGACGATTTTACTTAGCATAGTTTTATCTATAGTAATAGAAGACTCACTTCAACAACAACGAAATACTCTGTGGTCTGCAGTGGAATGGACACGCAAAAACTCATTTTTCGGAAGTGCCTCATATACTGGCCAGTAGACTATCTTGGAAAGTGAAGTCAATCTCGACATTGCATTCCAGAGGCTAGCGATATCACATTTCATAGGTAGGACGTTGTTGTTGAAGTGGGTCGTCTATTACAGTAGATAAAACTATGCTAAATAAAATTGTCGGACTTTCTTTGTTGTGTGTACTCGGTTGAGGGACTTGATTTAGGCAGGCGGAGGCAAGAGCGCGATCCGCGGGACGAGGTGACGTCGCGGCCACTCGTGTTGGGCGAGGAGCCGGAGAAGCCGACGAAGAGCAGGCTGCTCGGGCTCTTGTACGAGGCTGTGGTGCAAGTGCAGTTGAGCGACACGTGCAGCCTTGACGGCAATCGTCCATGGACTTGGCAGCGGTAGGTCGGAGTGAAAGGCGCGATCGTTCCGGACTCGCCAGACGTTGAACCAGACGCAGGCGCGGAGCATGGGCCAGAGGTAGCGGAACGCGGCTTGGTGCATGTTGGACGCCGTCAGAGGTAGGACGTAGCGCGCGCTACTGCGCTTTTCTCATTTTGGCGAGCAAACATGGTAATGATCAAAGTCAGCGAGAGGCACTCTTACGCCACAAGCTTAGAAGCACCACGGAGAAGGTCGTGACGAGAGGTGTAGGACATGTGAGACGCTAGGGCCACTGCCGGACTCCCCTGCGGCCGACGTCTCATTCTCCACCCGCGTCATGACTACCAGCGTGTTGACGCTGTATGAGGACGGAACGGCGCTACTTGGAACAGAGAGCAGTGCCTCGCCTTCGTGTCGATCGACGGTCGACAAAAGCGTGAGCCGAAGGCGCTCTTTTAGAATGCCGTCCTGATAGCACAAGACAAAGCAGTCGGTCGCGCGAAAGCTGATGGCGGGACACCTCTCGTACCGCCGATTGGCTTCAAAAAGGGCGTAGACAGATCCACCGCGCTCAATCATGGAGTGAGGTGACCTGAACTGTGGCTCAAAGCACCCCCAAAGCGCCAAGAGAGCTCGGTTCTTCCAAGGATTGTAGCGAAAGCTGGCGTACGCTGCATATGGCCTTGTCGTTGCCCCTACGCACAGAGCTTTTTCTGTGGCGTAGCATTGGACTATACACGTACAACGTGCGCGACCAAAGCCATACACCAGCGGTAGCGACGCGAGCGAGACAAAATGACAGCGACATCGGGCACAGCTTCAAACTTGGTGTCTTGGTCCGACGTTGGTACTATGACGCGGCCGAGGTACTGGTACAACTGCAAGAGAAAGCTGACGTTGCCCATGCACCACGTCAGCGCTGGACCGTAAATCGCTGTTGCAATCGCTAGCGCTGTCGGGTCCATTTGAGCAAACGAGTGTTCCTTGTGGTAGCGCTTCAGAAGGAGTGTCGTCGTCGAGACGGCCAAGTACGGTAGCCAGACCTAAACGAAAAGGAGTGTCCTGACAATCTTGGTCGTCGAAATGGGAACATACGGTGCGAGAGAGGTACATAAATGCAACGAGCATGACATAAATATCTGCGCTCTGCGAGGCTCGAAGCACGGCGAACGTCAACGTATCATAGCTCGCGACAATGTCAAGGCAAAGCAAGAACGCGACAAGAGGGACGGTCAGCACCATGGCCGTAGGGTCGCCCAGCACAACCTCGTAGCGCCAGACCGAAGCTGTCGTTTTGGCCTCCATCGGTCGGTGTCCCATAGCTGCCAGGGACGACGCGAGCGCAGCGCAGTGAGCGTAGTAGCGCGTCCAAACAAGGTACGCGATGTACGCGGTTGTGAGTGTCCGGTAGATGAGCTTGGCGAAACACCACAGCACCATGGGGTACGGACGGGCCGCGTACGTTAGCGTATAACCGGGTGCTGAAGTGTTGGGCGCAAGGTCGTCGCCGCTCGTGAGCCAAAGACACTGGTAGATCCATGGCTGCGTAAAGAAGGTTTGATCCATGCAGCTACCACGACCGTCCCACGAAGAACCGCTGTCACTGCCGTGCATGGCCATATCACAAACCAGCCGAGAAAAGGGCGGACCGTAAAAGATCGCACCAGGTAGACCCGGAAGGACTTTCGAGGTACACGCATCGAGACTCGTGATATGCGGGTTGATGGCTTTTCGAAGCACGTACCCCGTTGCGTCTTCATAGTACGTCGCTTGCGGGGGGAGTGTGCTTCGGTTGTATAGTCGTTGAAAGAGGAAGAGCGTAGACGTGTTGAAGGCTGTAAAGTTGGTCGAGGTGAGCGGCGCCGGGGGCGGAACATACGTCCACGGCAAGAATTCGGTCACGTAGGCTTTCATAGGCTAGCAGAGTCGTGTGAAAATCACCTTGAGAATGTGTATACGGTACCATGGCCGCGAGGTTGCCTAGCATGACCAAGCTCAGAAGCAAGGGAGGTCTACTCCAGCGCACGGCGAACTGTTGCCTCCGCGAAGCGAGTGCTTGCATAGCGTCGTGCACGTCGGCCACCTTGGCCATGGGCAAGTACTAGGTTTGTGTTTGGTACGAAGCTATTTAAGTCGACAAAAACGGGTGCCTCTGGACGCGATGCGAGCACATCGCATTGGTGCTAGTTTCGATGGTATGTCCTGTGCTTGGATGGAGCCATCGCGCAGCGGCAGCGACGCACCAACGCTTCAATTTGTACAATTTATTGATCCTGAATGAACGCACAGTGGTAGCCAAACAAAAGCTGATGTCACTTGACGCCAAGAAAGTACGCAACGATGCACGCACGAGCGATTCGACGACGGCTAGGTCCGGCAGTGTGCTGCCCGTAGAGACGACGACAGAGATGCTATACGCTCTGAACTTTTAACACCACATAAAGCGCAAGCAGCTTGCGACGATAGCGCCGGCACGATCGACCGCGCATGCTCGTTGAGGGTATTACGTAACGCTAAATATCTCTAAATCAAGTCGTGCTCAGTGCAAAACGGTCTGCATGGCGGTGTTCTCTTGGACCAAGGTCGCGCCGACTGGCGGCTCTGCGCTGGTCCACCCGATTGTGCATCGAAACACCTTTGCGTTTGCGGTGAGCATCGCCATGCTTCTCAACATTGTGTGCATGGTATGTACCTTCCACGTCACCGTGAGCACGATTGATGGCGTACTAGCCCATGAAGGCGTATCTGTCCGAGACCCCTCCGTGGGCAGCAATGGAAACCCCACCGACGTATGCCAACGACTCGGACTTCAACTTGCAAACGCTCGCTCGAATGCAAGCAACGTACAACGCCTCGACGCTGCCGGCAGCAGCTGCCTTTTACGACGACAGCGCCCGCAACGTTCAAGTCATGCGCCACATCCTCGTCATGAACCACAGTCCCATTCCGGTTGATGACTGCCACGAACACTTTCTCGTCGGCTTACCCAGCGCTCTCTTCTACGGTGCTGGCATCCGCAGCGTTCTCTGTGCCTTTGCCGCCGCCAACCACTCGTCGCCAAGCGATCACACGTGGGACCGCCGCGGCGCGTGCGTGCACAACTTGTTCTTGACGGTCGCCATTGGCCACCACTGCGTCTGGCTTCGCGCCGGCAACGAGCTCGCCGGCAGCAACACCAGCAGTCATGACACGTACACGCTAGTGGCCGTGCACGCCGTCTACACGCACCGAATGTTGTACTGGTTCAAATTTGTCTACCGCGTTGGCATCTCACTCCTTACGCTCCACCTCATGTGGACCAAGTACTTTGTGCACTGCTTGCACCTTGAGGCGCTGCTGCGCCAACGCGGCCACCGCGCTCGTCTCCAGAGTCATTGGCGCTACGAGGTGCTCTACGGTGACCCGACCGCGATCATCCTCATGCACCCCGGTGTCGCCACCGCCTTCTTCTTCGATTGTTGCCTCAGCGTCGAGACTGTCACGGTCGTCATGACCCGCGCGTCGCAAAGCGTTGACGTCAGTATTATGCTCCTGGCGTTCATGTACCTCTCTCGGACCGTACGTGCCGGAAACATCTGTTTTATAAATCACTTTTTTTCTGATTCTGCAGTTGTAAATAGGTCTGGTGTGCCTATACCGCCGTGTGTTTGGTCGCGAGTTATCTTAAGCGATGCCACAAGGAACACTTGTTTCACGAAGTAGACCCGACCATCATCGCGGTGGCAACGACATTATACGGTCCTGCCGTGACGTGGGCCATGGGCAACGTGGGGCCAATTCTGGTGGCGTACCACTATATTTTTGAGATTGCACTGCCCGTGTCCGCCAGACACTTCAACATTGACGGATCAATAGCGTCGATTGTCTATTCGACCAGCATTGGGTTCATTCCGCTTGTCTATGGCTTTCTCGGGGCCATATGTCTCCGCTTTTCCAGTACCCTCCATCCTACTGCAGGCTTCTCATGCATGTTGTTCTAGAGCGCCGGCACGTCGAGGGGCTCACAAATGCACCACACAAGCTGTATGCTAGTCACCATCACAACGGCATCAAGACCCAAGCGATATTTTCGCTACTGCAGTGGATGCATCCGAGCAAGAACGTCCATGCGCCCGAGGTCGGTGGCGCGATCTACAGCCTCTTTCGTCAAAACGCGCGCTACAAACAGTCGCCGACGATTAGTTTCCGGAGCGCCGACTGCTTTGTCTACTGCTACAAGGACGGCATGCTCGTCGAGCGCATTCGCTTGAGCCTGCTCGAGAGCCTCGACCGCAACGCATCCACGCCGTCTCTGGCCGTCGTGCTCGAAACAGAGCCGTCCTCGAACCCATATTCATTCAATACGCTTGTCGACGCGGTACCGCCCCGTATGTTTGAAGCCCCCAGCCATGCGCGTGGTGTCTTTGAGGTCCGTATGTCGACGACGCAGCATCGACGGATGCCGAGGTGTAAACATCCATCATACATTCTACGTAACAAATATCATTAGAAGCCCGCCGACGTCGTGCCCCGCCACGGACGCGCTTGCAGCTACCGACCCGCCACCTGGGCGTCGAGGAAGACTTCTACGAGGCGCCTGCTGCCGTAGCCGCCGCAGCCGAGCTCCGGCTCCCCGACGCTATCTTACCCAAGTACGCCGACTTCGTCTACCAAGTGATGCTCCGCGCGGTCAAGTTCCGCG
>NW_012156411.1:523000-524170 GCF_000151545.1 Saprolegnia parasitica CBS 223.65
CGGCACGCGTCGCTCAACTGCACTTGCACCACAGCCTCGTACAAGAGCCCGAGCAGCCTGCTCTTCGTCGGCTTCTCCGGCTCCTCGCCCAACACGAGTGGCCGCGCCGTCACCTCGTCCCGCGGATTGCGCTCTTGCCTCCGCCTGCCTAAATCAAGTCCCTCAACCGAGTACACACAACGAAGAAAGTCCGACAATTTTATTTAGCTTAGTTTTATCTATTGTAATAGACGACCCACTTCAACAACAACAAATATCATTAGAAACGTGGGTGGCCAATGAAAGCGTACACTTCTCCGAGCTTCCGCCGAGGGCGACACTCTTCTCTGACGACGACTGCCCGCACGCTTTCTCGTTGGAAAACCTATCGCCCTCTACTACGGCGTCAACATCGAGCTCTGCGCGTTGGCGGCCGCAACCACTCGCTAGACACGATGGCGTCATGGGACCACCTAGGCGTGTGGATGCACTTTACGTACGTGTCGTTTTTGATTGGCCACCACAGCGTCCGGTTGGGCGCCGGCAACGAAATCGACGGCTCGATCGCAGCACGGACGATTACGGTTGTGGTACTGGTTGAGGATTTTTACTGATTTTGTCTCTCGAGCTTTGGGCTGTACCTCAGGTGGACCAAGTAGTATGGCCAGTACCTTGCGCTCGAAGACATTCTTAAGCAATATGGGCACCGCAACAACAAAGACAATCCTGGTCGCTGGCGGTAGGAGGTGGTGCATGGCGACCCCACCCCGATCATCTGCATGCACCTAGAGTCACGGCCTCCTTCTTGCTCGACTGCTGGTTTAGCGTCGAGATATTCTCTCCGTCGCGATCCCAAGAGCGTCCCAGAGCGCCGACGTTGGCGTTGTTGAAGTGGGTCGTCTATTACAATAGATAAACTATGCTAAATAAAATTGTCGGACTTTCTTCGTTGTGTGTACTCGGTTGAGGGACTTGATTTAGGCAGGCGGAGGCAGGAGCGCGATCTGCGGGACTAGGTGACGTCGCGGCCACTCGTGTTGGGCGAGGAGACGGAGAAGCCGACGAAGAGCAGGCGCCGACGACGTTGGCGTCATGCGGCTTTACAGTACTGCATGTGATAGAAAAACATCTGTATGTGATAGAAAAACATCTGTTTCAGACCAGCATTCGACACAATGGAATGTATGTTAG
>NW_012156411.1:532486-533194 GCF_000151545.1 Saprolegnia parasitica CBS 223.65
GCTTTTGTGACTTGGAGCAGCGTAGAGCTCGAGCTCGGTTCTCGTGCAGGCGTGTGAGCGCTTCGACCTCGGCGGCCCGGTCGCGTTTCTCCCTCTCGAGCTCGGCCTTTTTTTCCTTCAGCTCGCCGCTCGAAGCTTATGGATGTATGCTTTCGGTTCGCGTCGACGACCGGCTTGGGCTCGTGCTTGGGGCTCGGGCTCGAGCGCGATGCGGACTCGGGCGCGGCTGCGGGCTGTACGGGGTTCTCCACGTGGGGCTTGCTCAGGTCGGCTCCCATGCTGGCAAAAGGCAAAGTGATGTGAGCACTCGCAACGTTTGTTGACCACTTTTCCGGTATCTGTGTGGGCAGTGGTGGGAAAGTGAAAAATTTCGCTGCTCCGGAGGTGATCGGTTTTGAATGGGATTGTTGGCTGCCGCTTTGAACCTGTGCAGTCCCAAATGTATATACAAACGATCATACATTGATTGTACCGGTACACTGTACACGGTCGTGCGGCAGCGTACTGTACGAGTCATGAAACATGCGTCGTTCCAGCGCTCTACAATCAACTTGCCGGTACACCCTTCCTCCCATGAAGCCAGGATCGTCCAAGTGTAAACGCACGCTCCTATCAGTTCGACTGGTGAGGATCCCAGCATCCAGGGCTGCGTTGTTGAGGCGAGACTGCTACAGTAACAAGTGTCTATTGCGGAGACTGCGGGCTGCA
>NW_012156412.1:0-32592 GCF_000151545.1 Saprolegnia parasitica CBS 223.65
CGATCCCCGAAGAGAGATTGCGCAAGGCGTCGCCGATGCAGCTGCTCTTTGGGAGTCCGACGAAGCCACTGACGCGCGATGACGACGACGACACGTGCGACGAGGGTGGTGACCTAGTCCCTACGACGACCAAGGACGCGAGTGATCGATTGCCCACCGAGCTGTCTCGGAAGGCAACCCACCCGGAGGCGAGCGCGTCGGAGTAACTTTTTTAAATGAAATCAAGTCGGTTGTCTTCAAGTTGGCGCGACATACCGGTGCGGTACAATTGGTGCTACATGGATCGATGTCGCTACATATTCAAGACAATACTGTGCCGTTAGTAAGACAATATTGTGCCGTTGGTGGGACAATATTGTGCCGTTGGTGGGACAATATTGTGCCGTTGGTGGGACAAGAACGCGACCAGTGCAAACATCTCATCTTGCTGGCATCATCTTGGCGTGTTGTTTGGTTGTTGGCACGACCTGCGAATGATGGTCGATTGCGTAATATACTTGGCTAAGGCAATTGTACACTGTGATGACCAATCACGGTGGGCAATTTCGACGCCGGATACGGCCAGTTTGTTTTTGACACCACCGCCAGAACAATGTGGGCGACGCTCGAGCGAGCACTGACTTCCAACGAGTCGGCGACCGCCAAGGCGCTGCGCCGCGTGTGCGAACAAGGCGACGCCGAAGCAGTTCGCCGCCTTCTCCTGCAGGCAAGCCCTTTGGACATCACGGCGGTGGATCCGAGCGTACGCCGAGCCGCCCAGAATCTCTGCCCTCACCAACACTTCTGCATTAGACGGGGCGTGTGGGCCTGCACCTCGCCAGTATGAACGGATACGGGCGGGTCGTCTCGGCGCTGCTGCCGTTTCTGGACGACGTCAACCAGCGCGATTTTGTACGACCATTGTCCATCGCCTTGGGACGACATTGGCACTCCTTGTGTAGAAAGGGTGCACGGCGCTGCATCTCGCCCTCGAGCATGGCAAAGACGACGTGGCGAGAATGCTCCTGCGCCATGTTGCTACTGATGTCAACGCTGCAGACAGCGTACGTTGTCCTCTTGGAATCCTGACCGATCAAGCACGTAGTTGGGCGAGACGCCGCTCATGCTCGCGTGCGCAAAAGGCAAACCAGACCTCGTGACCGCTCTTCTAGCGTGCCCGTACATAGAGGTGCTCCGCTATAACAAGGTAGTATGTACATTGATGGGAAGCCAAGAAACACCCACATCTCGCATAGGCGGGCGACACGGCGTTGCATGTGGCCGCCCGCGTCGGTCGGGCCAACTGCCTTCGACTCCTCGTACGCGCGCCGGGTCTCACGGACGTCAACTGCCCAAATCTGGTTTGGCCGTCGAGATAGCGTTCCCATTTCCACCATAGGATGGATGTAGATGAATGGCGAGACTGCGCTTATGGCCGCGCACGCCTCGCACTATGCGACGCGCGCGCTCTTCAGCCACCCGTCGATCGACGTCAACCGCACCGACAATGTACATAGGATCTGCCTTGATCTCGTCGCTTACGCTATCTTTGCAGAACGGCAACACAGCGTTTATGGTCGCTTGTGCTAACGACAACATGGAGACCCTTCAAGAGCTCGTCAACGCGCCCGGCCTCGACATGAACCGCGCCAACCACGTACAAACATCACCGATTTTTACCGCGGAATCAACGTCAGTGTAGAGCGGCCTCACGGGGTACGCGCTGGCCTGCCAAGCCGAGAACCCGATGCTGGCGGCCCACCTCTTGACGTTGCCGGGCATCGATGAGTGCCACGTCCCCACGGCCGTGCGTCTTTATTGCGATGTTTCAACAGCAAGAACACGTCGTTGATGGATAGGGCGGACACATTGCACTGGCCGTGGCGAGTGCGCTGCACCGCGTCGAGTCGGTCCGAGCGCTGCTTGCGTCACCCGACATCAACCCCAACTACTGCGACGCCGTACAATGATATCTTGTTGAGGGTAGAGGGGACTCATAGAAAAGGATCTAGAGTGGCATGACGGTTCTGCTGCAGATGTGTTTGAACTCGGGCAGCGAAGAGATTGTCGCCCTCTTCCTAGCGATCCCGACCATCGATACAAGCGTCCTGGACAAGGTAGACACTGCATTGTACCACCACACTGGATGCACACTCCGTGCTACAGCATGGCAACTCGTGTCTGACGCTGGCGGCGCAGCAAGGCCACGCCGGTCTCGTCTCGCTGCTGCTTGGCCACGGGACCTTTGACGTCAATCACAGCAACAAGGTCCACGCCGGCGCTCGGTACATTGATACACTGATATTCTCAATATGCAGGATGGTCTCTCGGCGCTCATGATTGCGTGTGTCGCCAACGACGCTGCGATCGCGTCGCTCTTGTTGCAAGTGCCCACAATTGACCTCGCTCTGCGCGAGAAGCGCGTGCGTGAAGACGCATGATGACGTGTCCACAAACGAACAACATGTCCTTTGTTCGGTAGGCTCAGCGCACGGCACTCATGCTTGCCAGCGTCCACAACGCCGGCGCCATCACAGCCTTGCTGCTTGCGCACCCACACCTCGTTGATCGGAATGCGACGGACCATGTAGGTCAATCTGCGTCAATGGGCAAAGAGACATGCTCTCGTAGACGCAGGCGACAGCACTTGTCTTGGCCGCACAGCACAACGCGCGCGATGTTGTCCAGGCCTTTGCTTTGGCCAGCACCGGCGTCGACTTCGCTGCCGCCAACGCGGTCCGCTTTCGATATGTCTGCACCAAGACGATGTTCATCCTGAGCCTCTCTAGGCCGGCGACTCGGCGTTCCTTCTTGCAGTGGTCCACCGCTACATCGACGTGGCGCGCCACCTCTTGCCCTTCATCGATGTCAACGCGCCGCACCCGACGGTAACTTCATACCACGGAATGAAACAACGGCATGCGGTTGATAGACGGGCCAGACAGCGCTCATGCTCGCGTGTGCGCAGCCCTTCCCGCGCATGATCGAGCTGCTGTTAGCGACGCCCGGAATTGCCATCAATGCCCTCGACACGGTGCGCGATATGGCTGCGATCATTGTGCTAAGCGATGAGGTCCTAGGCGGGCGAGTCGGCGCTGCTTGTGGCCTGTCGTTGGAACAACGTGGCCGCTCTGCAGCTTCTGTGTGCGCTACCGTCGCTGGACCTCTTCGTGTGCAGCAAGGTTGGCGCCTCCGTTCGTGGTACTGGTAGATGAAGTGCTCACGGTGGCCCGTAGACAAACACCCATGCGTTGGAGATTGCGGCGACCGTCGACAACCCGCAAGTCGCTGCGACGCTGTTCCATCGCCTCTTTACGATGCACATGCATCTTGGTCTTCCACGCGAGCTCGCCGAGATGACGGCAATCTTTTATGGCCCTCGATGTTAGTGACACCCGTACATATATTTGAACCTTTTGGGATATTTGAATGTACCGGTAGTACGTAGCCGCCTGGCCTTTTCTACACTTTACGGTACTCGAATTAGGAAAATGCCGGAACGAACCCACTCCCTCTTCCACACTTCGGCACACCTCCTCCACCATGCTACCATCAACCATCTCCAACCAACCCAAAGACCCCGGTGCCCTCAACCTCGGCGCCTGGCAGGAAGGGACGTGAGTGCTACAGCTGTTTCAACCGCAGCATGCGCCATATGATGGACCCAAAAGCGCCTTGTCTCTGGCTGGCTCGTTAGGGTTGATGTTGTTTTTGAATGGGCAAAGTCAGTGGGGCCAAGTTCCCCACCATCGCATTGCACTGCGCTCCATCCGTTGAAGGCATGGAGCACCAGTACATTGACAAGGTCGCGTGCGTCGCCGCTTCAGAGCTTGACACTGCGTAGGTCGGCAAGTCGGACCCCATGAAGGCGTGCGAGAAAGGCGACCTCGCCGAGGTCCAGCGGCTCCTCCCGACAGCCCTCCTCGCAGCAACGATGCGCAGTGTACACACCATTACAGGGCTCTGCCTCTCACGCTGCCATGCTGCACAGACTGGACAAACGGTGCTTCACGTAGGGTGTATTCAAGGCAGCGTCCTTATCCTCCGCGCCTTGCTCGAGGTCGTTCCGGACGGCAACGTCCGCGACAAGGTCCCGCTTAGGAAGCGCGTGGAATACATGGACGCCTAGAACGGGCTTACCGTGCTGCTCCAAGTGTCCTTGAACCCAGCGACGGATCTCGCTATTCTGGAGGCGCTGCTTGCCATGCCTGATGTCGACACGAATGCCGTCGACATGGTTGGTTGCCATAGGTTGACGACGAGCCATTTATCGTGTTGAACTATTAGAGTGGGAACTCGTGCTAGATGGCCGCTGTTCGAAGCTGCCGCATTGATCTTGTCCGCGCGTTGCTTGGGCATACGAAGATAAAAAGACGAACATCAATCACGCCAACAAGGTCCGTCTTCACCCGGATGGTCGACACCAACTTCTGCCTAGGCCCGCGAAACGGCCTTGATCTTAGCGTGCGATGTGCGCAGCTACGCGATCGTGGAGCTCGTCTGCAAGAGCACCTTATTGACGTCAACCACAAGTGCAAGGTAGGCTGCGACGCATTCTCAAACCAGTCAAGCATCGTCTCGAGTAGGACACGGCGTACAAGGTCGCCAGGGCTGATGGAGCCAACGACATTCTGGAGATGCTCCACCCAAGTTTATCCCGCCCGCCGACGACGACAACGAAAAAATGTGCTGCGGCGTGGTGGCGATAGGCAGCCTTGGTTGCGTCGGCGGTGCCCTCGATGTTGTCACGAGGGTCTTCTTCTGGCTCTGGTGCTGCACGTAACTTCATTGTGGTAGCCAATGCGGAAACGTACTAGAACATTTTTGTGCTATCGGTGTGTACAAAGGCGACCCTGAATCGCGCTGTCCTAACATCAACCAGACAATCAAACAAGCCCCACTTGGACGTTTGTTGTTGCATACCAGACAAATCGTAGCCCGCATTTGCGATTCATTGGCTCATCATCCGCGTCGTGGGACAATCATTCCTCTCGACCAAGACAACACCATGTGTTGCTCGGATGTGGGTTGTCAAATTGCACTTGCGTATCATTTTGCATTTTTCTATTCGCGACCACAGAGTATCGATCGACATGGAGCGACACCACAGCGTGGACAAGGTATTCCCTTTTTCTTCGTCAGATCGTTCGCTCATGCCACGCCAATCAGCTTGGCCAATCAAACTTGATGCAGACCATCCAAAACGGCGACCTTGCGCAGGTCCAGCGACTCGTTGGGGTCGACAACCCCGAGGCGGAACACCTCCTCGCGATGACGCAGCTAGCCGCAACGACGCAACAGGTATTCTAGTCGTCTATATGTTGTACTCTCTACCCGCGCGACAATTAGTTGGGCCAAACAGCACTTCACGTTGCTTGCCTCTACGGAAACGCACCGATTCTCAAGGCCTTGCTCGACGTCATGCCGGACATCAACGTCCGCGACAAGGTTCGCTCGCTTGCGCCCTTCAAGCACGCTGCTCATTGCCATGTAGGCGGGTGCGACAGCGCTGCACTATGCGATTGCCAACCGACGGGAGGGCATTATCGCTGCGCTCATGGCCGCACCAGGAGTCGATATCAACGCCGCCGACGAGGTGCGCCTCACAAAAATCATTTCTTATAGTCGTATAGACAGTGTCAAATAGGCTGGCAATACCGTGCTGATGTATGCATGCTACTGCAACAACGTCGCACTCGTCAAGGCGCTGCTCGCGCGACCTGGCCGCTCGAGTTGCAATCAGTACAACCACGTACAACGAGCGTGCCCTTTGCTACGAGGAGTTAAGTGTTGCGCTGTAGGCCGGGCTCTCGGCGCTGCATATTGCCGCGCAGCGAGGCTTCCCCGGCTGCATCCAAGTGTTGCTCGATGCTGGCGTCTTGGGCGTGAACGCCACCACGGTAGGTCACCTCATGTGTTTTTCCCATGTTTGATCCACCGGTAGTTGGACGGCCGCACGTGCCTCATGCTTGTCAAGAATGCCGTCGAGACGGCTCAAATGCTGCTGCGGTACCCAGATGTGGATGCCAACCTCGCCTCCGAGGTAACATTCCATTCTACATGGAGAATGACACGATTCTTGAAGGATGGCAACACTGCCCTTTTGCACGCCTGCCTGGGTAGCCATGACGACATGATTGCGTATCTTTTGAGTCTCCGCTCGGTCAACGTGAATGCGACCAACGCTGTACGAAGTCCTCCATCTGCCAACTGGTCATATTGTCCTCGCGTAGAGTGGCGACTCGGCGTTCCAGTTCGCAGTTCGCTCCGAGAACACATTTCTCGCCGCCCAAATCGTGCAAGCACCCAGCTTTGACGAAGACAACGTCACGCCCGAGGTCCATCCTGCGGATTCAACCACCATGTAGCTCACTTTTGGTGACGGTAGTGCGGTCTCATTGCGCTCTCAGTTGCGTGCGCGCTGCAGCGTGTCGGGCTTGTCCGTCGCCTCCTTGCCTCGCCGCAAACCGACTACAACTACAAGGACGCGGTACGACAAGAATGCGTCTCACGTGTCCAATAACGAAACACGGTTAGAACGGACTCAGCGTGCTGCTCCAAGTGTGTTTGAGCCCATCGACGGACCTGACGATCTTGAACAATCTGCTTGCGCTGCCCAAGATGGACACCAACACGACAGACATGGTACTACCAAAGGTTTCAACGTACGACTTAGACACACCTAGCATGGCAATTCGTGCCTCATGGTCGCCACACGCAACGAGCGCTTGGATCTCGTGTGCGCGCTCCTTGCAGTTGAAGAAACCAACATCAACGTTGCCAACGAGGTACTCTTCTACGCCAACAGATACGACCTCAGGACGCTGTGTCCAGGCCGGCGACACGGCGCTCACGATCGCATGTGAACGAGCCAACTACGCGATCACCGAGCTCCTTGTCGCGCATCCGACGTTGGACGTCAACCACCGGCGCAAGGTATGTACGATGTGTGGAGTTTGTCTCTGGAAATGACGAGATAGGATCATCGACCTGCGTACCGCGTCGCTCGAAAGAAGGGCGCGCGTAGCATTATGCTGCTGCTCACGACTCACCCCGCGTTTAAAATGCCGCTTGACGCCGACGAGGATGAGATCGGCGGCCACAACTGGACGGTCCGAGGCTGCCTTCAAGACATTGGCGCCTGCTTTCTCATCATGGGCGAAATTCTGAACCCCTTTGCCTGGTGCTGCCTCGCGTACGCCCTCTCTGATTAGGGCCAAGAAACACATAGTACTTGAGTCTTGTCTCCTCCAACCATCATACATCGACGGTCAAGCGTCATTACGGTGTGGTTCGCATTAGATGGGTATGTGGCGCCTGCGAGGCGTTGAACCGACGGTTCGAGACGCACCAACTTGAAAGTGCGACTAGTTTTCGATCTCGGAAAGCCCAGGGAGCCCATGGTCCGTCATTGCGCCATGAAATCCCACGCCTCTGTTCTCCCCGAGCAAGTTCCCACTGCGTCAATGACGCAAATACTTGATGGTTCGCTTTGGTGGCTAATGTACCCTACCGCTCTCTGGTTGTGCTCCGATATATAAAGCACACTGATAGCTATTAGCACGCAAACGTGACATATTGGACATGGACGTAGAGATGGCCGAGCCTGGGATTGAACGCATGCACGATGCCCGATGCAAAGGAGCCATAGACAGCGCCTTCTCTCGTGACGGAGAGAAGCGTTGCGGGCCCGAACGGCGTCCGAATCGGATCCCCATGGCGCATCTCGAGCGCTTGGTTGTGGGCGTCGACAGAGGAGAGGATAATTCTGTACAAAATATCGTCGACGCGCAACGTCGCAAAGCCAAAGGGGAACCGCACGCTGAGCAGACCGCGCCCATAGCTACATTTACGTGAGCATGCTGATGTACGTACTACGTCACAAGGCGATCACGTACGTTGTGGCCGTGACGATGCCGCAACCAAAGAGGCGACACATCACGCGGTCGCTCGGTTGAAGGATACTCGCGGGGTTCAGAAAGGCCGACTGTGCCCAAGCCAGTTTGACTTCGATCTGCGCACCAGCATGCCGCACCGCGAGCACGACGGCAGGACCAAACACAGTGGCAATACTGTCACCCACGCCTAAGACGGTACTTTCTACGCCATGTCCATCAACATCGAGGACGTACTGGTGGTCGACGCATGCGCGGGCGGTAAATGGCCTTTCGCAACGAGAAGCTTGTACGCAACCTTGACGTCCATGATGAAGCGGTAGAGCAAGCCAAGGACATAGTCCGAGCTCGAGGACGGACTCTCGCCGAGGTACTGCGCGGCTTGACGCCACGCTTCCGTCATGACGGTCACGTCGTCTTGTAGCTTGGCGAGGTCCTCTGCGATATCCGCGGCTTGCTTCTCCATGACTGTCACAAAGGGAAGGACGACGGGAGCGATGACGACTGGCACCGGCGTCGTCGGTGGAACATTTTGCGTTTCCTTGCGGATCGCGGCCAAAAGCGCATGACGACCTCCCGTCGCGCTCGGGTCGGGCGAAGCAGCTGCCGCTGAAGTTGACTGGCCCTGACGAAGCGCAGCCATGAGTGCTGAACGAGGGTTGTCCGCCGACGTGGCAGCCTTTGCTGTTGTAGAGTCGGGGCTTGGTGTGCGAAGGGCGGCCATGAGAGCAGCACGAGGGTTGTCAACATCGGCCTCGGTGCCGGGCGCTCTCTTGCGAATCGCCGCAAAGAGGGCTGCGCGAGGGTCTGCTGGCGGAGAAGCCTCGGCGACGCGACTCGTTGATTCCGTCTTGCTTTCGGCACGCTGGCGAATCGCTGCCAGCAACGCATGCTGCGGAGTGGTGGCCTCGTCAGTGTTGTCGGTGTGCTGCAGCCGGATTGCCGCGAGAAGGGCACTGCGCGGTGGCGCTTCGTCGCCTTCAGCAATGACGTCGACCGTGCTGGCTTGGCGGCGGATAGCCGAGAGCAGCGCCGACCGACCTCCGGATGGCGCCACCGAATTTTGCCGGACGATCGCTTGTTTCTGCTGCTTTTGCACCTGCTGCTGCGCGCGCTCCCGAAGCACGTGCTCGTGGAGCTTCTCTTCCTTGATTTCGTACTTGAGATTGGCTAGGCCTTTCTGCAGCAGCGCACACTGCGAGAGACAGAGCACGTTCGAGTAGCGTTGCGCGGTCTCGAGTGATGCAAACTCGTGCAAAATCTGGAACAAATCCGTCTCGCCGCGCGCCTACAGACCGTGTCTAAAGCCGTGTATTTCGTCATCCAACGTAGTACGTGGATGAGCGTCATGAGGTACTGGAGAAGCGTGATACTTTGGTCCATCGAGCGCGTCTCGGAGAGCTACATAGCGTATTGCAGTGTTTCCAATCCCGTTGGTGGAAACGACCTTAAGGAGCGAGGCGAGGGTGACGCCGGACGCGTCAGCGTGCTCGGTGCCTTCGTTGAGCACGTTGCCGAGCGCGAGGACGATCTCAAAGTACCGGGGAAGCCGCTCGCTCTGGAGAATGTCTCTGGCAGCGACTGCAATTGCTTCGAGCTGTTGGCGCAAGGCCGCCGCCATGGCTTTGTACTGGACGACGTAGAGTAGCGACTTGATCTATTCCCGCCACAAGTTCTTAGATAAACCATGGCGAAGGTTGATATACTTTTTCAGCAATGCGCGGCTGCTTGACGAGCTCAATCAAAAAGTCTTCGGCGGGATCGGTGACTTTGCCACGAAAATGGCTGTAGCGCTTTGCCTCGGCTGGCGTCGGTGCAATCTCATCGAGTGTTTGGAGCAGATCCACGTGCAAGATGGAGAGGTCGCAGGCCGCCAGCGCGGCGACGACGCCGTGGACGCCCCCCGCGATCGATTTGAACCGGCTGAGCGCAATGTTGATGTTGTTGGAGCGACGCGAGTCGAGCGCCGAGAAGCCCGCCTTTGCCGACGTCTTCTTCAGCGACTTTGCCGTCGTGTTGTCGCCAAAGAGTTGAACGAGGCGGTCGAGGTCGCTGCTCGAGAGGGCCATCGGCGCCTTCCGCCGCTTGTCGGTTTGGCGATGCCAGATCGAGGCGTGGACATCCACCTTCTTAACGTCCAGCGCGGTCCAATGCAGCTTTCGGAGATTGCTCTTCTTGCGCAGCAACATTGGCGTTCGACTCGACGCCGCGGCACCGTGGCTCTGTGCGCTAGATCGAGTCGTCATGCACAACACGTTAATGAATGCACGCGTGTACCTCGTGCTCGCGCCACTCGGGTCCAAGGCCGATGTGAAGACGTGGATGATGTCCGCATCAATGTAGTCTTGCTGCATCTTTTGCCCGACGGCCGATGCAGGGACACCAAACGATAGCATCTTGAAGTACTTGTCCATGGAGGGGTTTTGTCGCAGCGCCTCGAGCGCCGCGTTCTCACCGCGTCCGTCCGTCCGTTGCTGCCGCGTCGCCAGCTACGCCATAGTCAAATAAGACGCAAGGAGACACCGCCAACTGTCTACCTCACTGTCGAGCGCCTTCAAGTAACAACGGTCGCACACGTAGCCGTCATCGCCCGACCGCGGTAGCGGAATGACGTGCCGCGTGCAGTTGGCACAACACTGCTTCAAGCACACGGGGCACTCTTGCGCGCGGCGAAAGAGAGAGAAGGGCTCCATGCATTGGCCACACGCTGCGTCCGATCGCGCCCCGAGCCACGACCCAAACAGCAGCTCTAACGCATCGCCAGGTACGGCACAGTCAGGAAATATGGCTTGTACCTGAGTAGGAGGTTTCCGATTCCTGCGTAACAGTGGAAGGGCGTTGTTGTCGTAGCAATCGCTCCTCGTCCGCCTCGAGCTCAGCGATGATGGTGCTCGTGGCCTTCAGCGCACGCTGAACGACGAGTTTCCAGCAAATCGCTTCGGCGGCGCCTCGGGATGCGTCCCACGCGTGGACATAGTCGGCACGGGCGACAACGCGGGCACGGTAAAAGATGTGCTTGGACCACACCTGTGCATCGTCCGTGGATGATGCGGACCGGTAGGAGAGGACGCACCATGGTATCCCGGTTGTCAATGAGCAGTGAGAGACCATGCTGCGATGGCACGGTGGCGCGGACGAGGAGCTCCGTCCACTGCGTCGAGGCGGATAGCGTCAGCACAGAGCTCACAGTCACCTCATTGCACTGCAGCGAGACGAGCACCTGCGCGTTGCTTCCCAAAAGCCGCAGCTGCAGTGCAAGCACCACATCCGAAGCTTCGTCGTAGCCATCCATGAGCGGGATCGCAAGCGATTGGCTGCGGCGAACGACCACATCGATAATCGGTTGTCCAAGAAGCAGGTACCGCACCGGGGTGCACTCGCGAATCGACTCGAAGGTGTCCGGATCCGACGCGCCATCAAAGCGCAGGACGTCGCCTGCGTCGATGGGATCGACGAGGACGAGCTCGGACGTTGCGAAGGGCGCCATGGCGTCTTCCATGTAGAGCGTGGGGGGAAATGTTGCGAACGATACATTCAGGTCGTCTTGGAGCGGCGCGAGGGCAAAGGTAACGCCATGCAGCGCCGAGAGAAGCGAAATCGCCGCCTTGGCGCGCGCATATGACCCCAGAAATGCAATCTCTGGAGCGTAATAGCGGTCGACGAGACTGCGGCGCTTGACGAGGTTCTCCAACGCACGGTGGAGCAGCCCGCGGTTGAGCGCGTAGAAGAGGAAGGCGCGGGCTCGGCTCCAACCCACGTAGCGCATCGACGGCGGCGGTGTAAAGAGCTGGGCGTCAGCAACCACAGACGCATCGTCCCGAAGCACATCGCGCGTTTGGATAAGGAATCCAAAATACGCTTCTTCGGGCCACTCGTCGTACATATCGGCGGGCTACATGCGTCCATATCGCAAGGCGCTCAGAGATGACTACGTACGTGAACGTGGATGCCGTGGCGCAAGATGGCCTCAAGCGCGAGGACGAGGTCCCTTGCAGCACCTGCATGTAGTGGCACGTTGGGCTGCTCCATGAAGAGCGAGACGGTGTCGACGACGGCGGTCTCAAGGCGCTGCAGGAGCGCATCATGCGAAGCCGTTGTCCGCGGGCTTCGGAACGCCTTCGGGCGGTCGACCGCGCTCGTCGAGCGGGCGCGGTAGACGTCGTTGTTGTACTTGATGTTGTACTCATTCGCGGCTTCCCGCGCAGCATGGAGCGCCTCGTGCGTTGTCCATAGCAGGCGGTAGCTCACCTTCTTGCTGCGGAGCCGCGAGTACTGGTTGTCCCATGTGAGCACAACGTGGCTACCGACCGGGACGTCCTCGAGGATTCCTTCGACGAGTTTATCAGCTGCTTGATACCGGTGGCGGAACTGGTCGCATGGCGCGCCGTCGACCTCGACGCGGAACCCGACATCGAACGCATGCACCGTAAACTGCCACGCGAGGACTCGGTCATGCGCTGGCGCCTGCGTCGGGAGGTCGATCCTCTCTCCGCGCGGGACCTTGAGGATCTCCATGGCAATGGCCTGCAGAAGGAAGGACGCGGGCGTCGGAAGCACGTCCGAGGCTTCCATCGTCGCCGAGATCGCGCAAGATTCGCTGCGGGGAAATGAAACCTCTATAAACACATACAGAAATATCAATGTATGGAAATATGTATTCATAGAGGCAATTCATTGATTTGGATTGCCGCCAAGTCGGCGCGCGACGAGCCGCTCGATGCGAGCGAGAGACGTGGTGAGCTACATGTATAACAACAACGCATCGTGTATGTACAGCAGCATTATCAGCAGGGAAAAGCAAGCGGGATATATGCTCTCCATCTAGACGTACCCGCTTGATTGGCACATTTGCCTTGTGAATTTGAACACTAACAAACAAGCTAGGCGCTGTCCGCTGGATTGCAGTTGAAATGGTTTCTGACGTCGCATCTTGACGTTGTTGAGAGCTGCTGCGTATGGCTTGTGTACGACAGACCGGCTTTGGACCTGTGAGAATGCATACTTCCATCGAAAGTATCTTTTTGGATTAATAAAATGCCATGTAATATCCAAAAACCCGGCGGTCTCTACGTGTTTGTATGTAGAAAGGACCCAACGCCAAACTCCCTTTAAATTTTGGCCCATCTATTTCCGGGAGTGCCAGTTTGACAGCATGGCGGCGCCGACCGACGTCTGCGCGCGGCAAAGCGCCAAGCTCGAGGAGCTCATGAACTTCCTCGGCTACGCGGTCCTCGACGATGGCTACAAGGGCGTGGTAGACGTCGCTATATGCATGCGCGTTGGACGCCTCATCTGCTTTGTAGGTCGTCTTCTCGTTCCTCAACCACGCGCGGCAGATTGTCTGCGTCCGCTCCGTGGACACGACCGCCAGTAGGCGTCGACGGCGTTGAACGAGCTGGAATCGCTCATGGCGCGTGGTAGAGATCCGCATTTATGCGTCGCGGCCACCGCCGCAGACCGACTGCGTGGACATTGCGCTGTCGATTTCGGATTTTCTGCACATGTACAGCGGCGAGCTCACGGCTGCCGAGATCGCCGGGCTCTGCATGTCGGGCAAGGTACTTGTGCATGCACGCACACATGGGCGACAAGATATGACGAGTAGGTCCAAGTGCGATGGACTGCGTACGGCAGCGTCAAGGCGTTTGCTGACTCGTTTGACTTTTCGCCGGAAAAGTGGGCCGCGTTTTACGACCACTTTGGGCTTGACCCGAATTATGTCGACTTGATCGAGTGCACAATGTTGTGCTGCGCGCCATTGCCGCCCTGCACGCAGGTGCGTCTTTACCCTGCGCGCGAGTATGTTGCGAACGCGATGGTGCAGGAGGAGATCGACTCGAACTGGCAAATGGTCAAAGATTCGGTCTTGCTGCCATCGAACGAGCTCGGCTGGGAACTGGTGTCGGAGGTGGAAGTCACGACAGTTGTCAAGAGCCCAGACGCGGCAACGGCGGCCGCCACCGAGGCCAAGCAAGATTGGTTCAGCGATGGCCTCAAGACCATCAACCCCCATTTTGTGCAAATGCAAGACACGGTCAAGAAGAAGATGTTCAACATGAAGGAGTACGCCGAGAAGTTTCTTGTCTCGATGGACATTTGAGCAGTCTCGACTCAGCGGCCTCGAGCGTGCTACAGTATATATAATCTATATTTGAGAGACAATTTGGGTGACAATTACGTACAAAAAGACATGCTACTATGAAGTCGAGTCCTGAGGTATCGACGGCGCTGCGACTTGGTGAAATGCAACGACATGTGAACGAACAAGGACAGTCCGACAACGGCGCAATCGGATTGGACAAAACGAATCCTTTTTGCAGTATTTATGGATTAAAAAATTGTTTTTGGCCAATCGAATGGCGTATCAACCGATTGGGTTTTGGAGCGAAAGGTGAAGATGGAGGCAAGCGCGCTCTTCACGATTGCGACGGAGCTCCAGGCGCTAGGCAAGGACGCGAACGCGCTGCGCTGCTTCCTCGTACGACGTCCATGCACGTAGCTCTCGATGGCATCATGGAATACACTAGGCCATGCGCCTCGCGCGTGCCAAGCTGCACTTGAAGGCGACCGAGACGGCGTTCGTGGATCTTTGCATCGCTGAGCTGTACCTGCAGCTCGCCTTGACGCATGCGGACGATCATTCCGTGCACATGAATGCCATCAAATGTGCCCAGGACCTCCCGCATGCGGTGCCCGCCTTCGTGTCTGACATCCTGCCCATCGATGCACTCGAGGTACTTGCGTGACATGGCAGCCGAAGCTCACGTTGTCATCAGTGGGCCCCGCGGCGCCTTCGTTGCAAGTGGATGCTGCTTGTGCTTCAAAAAGCGCCCCACAATGAGCGCGTCGCGACCTTGTGCGAAGGCGCGAACGCATGCGACGGTCAGCCCGAGCTCGATGCGTGGCATGGGTGGTTCGTCGCCACACTCCAAGACCAGCTCGACGATGTGCACGCCGCGGTTCTCGATCGATCCATTGCTCCATCCACGTTTGGCGAGGTGGCGGCTGCGGCCTACCGCCTCGCTGCACACACGACCGACTCTACCTTCAAGGTCGGTGCACCCTTCGATGCCCCGTCTTGTTGACGACTGCGCTTTCCTAGCTATGGCTTCTCGAGACGCTGTGCCACTCGTTCTTGGTGGCAGACACGCTCGTTGCCGAGAGTGCGGCCAAAATGTTTGATTTTTGCAGCCAGTTTGCGCGGCAAGTCGAGGACGCAGCGCTCTCGTTTTACTTTCATCTGCTCCGCCTACTCCTGTACCTGCGCCAAGGCCGCATTGTCGACGCCAAAGCCTACCTCGCAACGATGCCAAAGGCACCGAAGGAGAGCAACCCGTTCTGGTCGCTGTATGCTGCCTTCATGACGTTTCGGCTGCAGTGTTACTACGACCCGAACCAAGGCCTCGCCCTCGCGGCCAAGCAAATGGCCCGCTGGCCGCCGTATCTCGCGTCACCCGACTCGGCGGCCTACCTGCGCTACAGTGCGCTCGCGCTCTTCGAGACATACGAAGTCGCGTGCGTTGTCTTGGACAGCCAAGGGCGGTTTGGCGAGCTCGCCGACCTCGCCACACGCCTCGTGGACCTCTGCACCACATACCGACACATTGTCGTGGCGACGCCACTCGTTGTCGCCCGCGTGCACATTGTGCTGGCACGGGTACAGTCTCTCTTTGAGACGACTTCGCGGCTCACGCGCCCTTGTGCTCGTAGTACGCCCACTCGCTCAATGCGATGGACGCGGCCGTAACGCACATCAACTCGGCGTTCTCGCTTTTGTTGACCGAGACACCGGCGTGGCCGCAGCAGTCGGACGCGAGCTTGCTCGTGCTCATGGACATCCTCGACGTGGCAACCACGATTGCGATCGATCCGCTGCCAGAGCTGGACCCCGCAGGTGCCATCGTTGCCGACGCTTTGAACGACGATGCGGTGTCAGAGATTGCAAGTTTTTACCCGACGGAGAACCTTCTTGAATTTGCCGCCGGCATTTTGCGGGATGCAGAGCTGCGCAAGCTCATTTACGACGGCCCGTCCAAGGAAGTCCGCGCCAAGGTAATGCGCCCTTGCTTGAGACCAACATGTATGCATTGCATATTGTAGTACGACCTCTATCTCGGCAAGTGGCTCTGGGCAAGCCATGCTTTGGGCATGACAGGGTCCTACCCGGAGCTGGACGGGCTTCGCAGCTTTGGCCTCTCGATCCTCCAAGACTGCCTTACACTCGCAAGCACGACCATCAACTGCAGCAATACGACCGCGGCCATCATGGTGCTCTTTGGCCCCAAGCTCGCAACGAGCGGCAAGGTTGACGAGGGCGAGCGCACGCTCACGGACGCGCTCAAGATTGCGATCCACACGAAGAACGTGCGGCTCCAGCTACAGATTATGGTCGAAGTGCACGCGTCCTGCGCGCGCAAGTACCAAGCCAAGCCACAGTCGGTCATCGCTGACAAGTACAAGAAGAAGCTCGCGTCGTATTCGCGGAAGGTGCTCCGCGCGCAGTATGGCTCGGAGGCCTACCGCCGCCTCCTCAAGTGGACGCTGCCGAAAGAGCCAACAACGAGCGACGCTTAAGCCACGTCATCATAGAGTCTACAAGGAATACATGTTGGCTTAGAGGCGCGAGAGGGCGGTCGTCGCCGTGCGCACGACTTGCTGCGGCACGTTGTCGACGCGCATCGCGTGGGCGGCGGCCGAGCCCGTCATTTCCGCCTACGTGTCATATAGATGAGCCGGCGGCAGGCGGAAGGCGTCGTACCATGAAGCGCAGTTCGTTCTCAAACGAGACTGTGAAGCGGCCCACGAGGAGGCTCGCGACCTTGGCAAAGAGCTCCATCGCTACGTTCGCTGCCATCGTCGGTCGGATTGTGTTGATGGCATCATTGAAGATCGAAGCAAACTTCGAAGGCGAAAAACACCCAACTTGGACCCTCCCACAATGCATCCAAATATGTGTTTCCTGTATAAATGGATACGAGGACCTCGGCGCCGCTTTAAATGTTAGCTTTTGGCGAGTACCGGCAGTCGACTGCTCTTTCGACAATCGATCGCATCTGACATCGCTGCTTCCAAGGTCGTTGATAGGCGGGAATAAGCTTACCTACAGCATTCCAGAAGCCCTTTCCACTGCCATACGTGGCCGAATCTGGTTGAACGTCACCTCTGCTACCGTTATATTATTTTTCTCCGAATTATCAACAGCAAGTAATGTCCCACGGGGAAAATGACTTGCACAGAGTATGCCATTCTGTCAATATTGCGAAACCAGGATAATAATATTGACAGTCGTGGGTTTGTAAAGCATTTGCATTTAGTAAATTTTTTTCAGCGACGATGCGGAATAAAATACCGACCGTATTTGACCTGGGAGAGCGCTCACTGCCCGTCGCGGCCGACCGCGCTGCAGCCTTCGCCACGCTGGGACATCGTTATTACACCCAGCAATTTCACCGCCATTTTCCCGCAGAGTGGTGCTTTGGGACAAGGAATCCCGTTGGCGCCACTTGGATTTTTCCGGTTGCGGGAGAGTGTTGGTCGTGAAGCCTAGGCGCTAGCCATCCGTCAATTACCAAATCACCACCTCGCCCAGAACCAGGATGACCGCTTCGACCAAGGTGAACCTCGTGTCCCAGGACGGCGACAGCTTTGAAGTCGCGCGTGACGTGGCGTGCGTGAGCGAGCTCGTCAAGGCCATGCTGGCCGACGACGAAGGCGACGACACCGTCCGCGAGATTCCGCTGCCCAATGTCAAGAGCCCCGTGCTGGCCAAGGTCATTGAGTTCTGCAACCACCACCACACGACGCCGATGGAGGAGATCGAGAAGCCCCTCAAGAGTGGCGACATGCGCGACGTGGTTTCGGAGTGGGATGCCGCCTTTGTCGAGGTCGAGCAGGATACGCTCTTTGAGCTCATCCTCGCCGCCAACTACATGGACATCAAGTCGCTACTCGACCTCTCGTGCGCCAAGGTCGCGACCTTGATCAAGGGCAAGACCTCGGACGAGATTCGCACCATGTTCAACATTGAGGCCCCCGCGGAGGGCGAGGCCGTGACCATTGAATCCTAAACGTTGTGGTGGCTTCGACCCCGAGCGTCGCTTGTAGCGACTTCTATATCTAGCAAACTATTCATTGTTCCCACATGATGTTGTTGTCCTGCATTCGACACTTGGGCGAGGCGCAAACAAGGTACACAGATAGTTCGCGCTATATCGATGGCGTCCTGCGTGCAAGATCTTGCTGCTATAGATGCAACGTCGGGTCTTCATATACGGTCGGTCCATGAAAGCTCAGTAATGGCTCAACTGTGTGTCATATCACAAGAGGCCGCATCGCTGCTGCAGGACGTCGACACGCACTCTGACAACGCCAACCCTGCGGTTGGTCTTGAACATGACGTGACCAAGGTCATGTCCGCCTTGTCAGCTGTGCACATGCGTAGCCCCTGTCTCCTGCAAGGCCACCCTGCCATGTTGATACGTACTCGTACTTGAGAATGACATGTTAGTGGACGTGTACAATCTCCAGTCAAACCAAGCCGTAAACATAATTTAAAACCAGCGTTATGAAGGTAGAGCCTATTTCAGCCCACGAACGCTGCGCCTCCGAGCAGAAGAAAGCGCATGGATTTGAACGCTACGTACCGGGACGTTCACTTGCGATGGTCAGTTTGACGTTGCCGTTGCATCCCAACCCGTTGTGAATGATGGTGGCGTGAGTGATGGTCGTATCAAGTGGTGTTGGGATCGGAATGCCATTTTCCAATTCCAACGACAACAAGCATGGCTCCCAAGCGCAAGGCCACTTCGGTTGCGACGACACCCAACAAGAAGTCGGCGCGTAGCAACTGCGGCGCGATCAGTCCCGTCGCCGCCAATGCGCTCGCAGCGCTCGGCATCGCGCAGTCGACGCTGCTACGCGCTGCATCCCTCGCCCTTGTGAACGTGAGCACCAACATGGACAAGTACTACGAGCTCCAATTGCTTGCTGCTGGCACCGATCACTACTTGTTTGTGCACTGGGGCCGCACGGGCACGGCGGGCCAATCTCAGCTTCTCGGGCCGCAGTCTCTCGACGCGGCGACCGCGGACTTTGACGCCAAGTTTCTCAGCAAAACGGGCAATGCGTACGCTCCATCACAGCCGTTCGTGCGCGTCGCGGGCCGCTACGACTTGCTCGCGGTGCAGGAGGCGTCGGCCACGGGCGTCTGGGAGTACTACGTCAGCGACGGCGTCGACGGCAAAGCCACCGCCTGGTATCCGTATGTCGACGACGCGATCGAGCGCATGGAGCTCCTCTGGCAAACCTTCCAAGCCAACGAAGGCTACACACAGCGCATTGTCCAGTCCGGCTACTGGTCGTACCTGATTGACTTGGTGCAAATGACCCAAACCAACATCCAAACCAACAAGAAGCGCACGATTCGCCGGTCCGCGCCCATCCTTCCGATGGCGCCCACGAAGATGGACAAGAAGATGCCAACGACCAAGTCGTTGCACTCGTTCTCCGTCGTGTCGATCGACGGCATGGACCTCGACGTGAACCTCGCGCTCATCGACATTGAGGCGGGGCGCGACGACTTTATCGACCTGACGCTTGTCGAAGCCAGCGGCAGCACGTACCTCTGGACCATCACAGGCAGCTGCGGCGAGCGCACGGGCGAGACGTTTGACGGTCCGTTTGACCGCAAAGAGGGCGAAGCCCGGTGGAAGGCGGCGTACTTGGAAGCCACGGGCCACGTCTTTGGCAGCGGCCCCTTTGTCCGCGTCGACGGCAAGTACGACGTGCTGACGATGCCGGATGACTGGGTCGTCACGGAGGGCAACCTCAAGACTTACGTTTTGGTTCCCCTCGGTACCTTGCTCCAGCGCGACGTGGCGGCCGACCTCTGGGCATGGTACCACCACAACCCAACCTACTCGAAGCGGCTCATGACATTTGACCATGTCGTCTACTGCATCGACTTTGAAAAATGACGGCGGCGTCGGTCATCAACCCCGCGGTCGCGTGGAACGTTCTCAAGATGACGGCGCTCAAGTGATAAGGACACTTGATGTCTATATTTCAACCACCATTTTTTAACTAAATTGCATCTTTCTCCCCATCATGTTTGCCCGAAGAAAAGTGTGGCAAATTCAATACATAATAGGTTACAGGCGTCGGGTCTAAAACTCAAACTCAACCACGACATTCTTGGTCTGCGGCGGCGGCGCCTTGGCTTCTTGCTGATACTTGCGCAGGACCTCTTCGTAGTCGTCCGTCTCGCGCCCAAGCGTCGACCGAGGCGAGTACAAACTGTAGTCGTCGTCGAGCGACGATCGCGGGCTCATGGCCGAGTCGTACGACTGCGCGAGGATGCAAGAGACAGGAGTGAGGCAGTCCAGCGTCACGTCGTCGTCGACGATGCCGTCCATCCACGAGGCATTTTGGCTCGACACGTGGTGGTATTTCGGCGGCTCCAACGCCGGCTTGCTTCTACTCGAGGATTGAGACGACGCCGTCGTAGAGAACGAAGACGCGGACCCGTTCGAGTCTTTTCGGCGCACGGGCTTGACGGCCTCGGGGGTGCTGCTGTGCTCCGAGCGTTTTTTGTGAGGAGCTTGCTTGTCTTCGCGAGAGCTGCGCTTCGTGTCCCGCTCCGGCGACGTATCTGCTCGCCGCGGGTCAGGTCCCGACGCCGATCGGGCCATGGGCGGCGGCGGCGGCGCGTCGTCAAGTCCCTCGTCGTCCTTTCTGTGGTCGCCACCCGCGCGCTTGTACACTCTCGGCGCGTGGCCGTCGCCCGCTCGGTCCTGGGCCGCGGATGCGGCCTTGATCTTGCCAAACTGGCTCACTTCCATTGTCTGCGCCTTCTTCAAGCCCGGATGCCGAGGCTGCGTCGCAAAGACAGACGTCGGTGCCTGGTACGGGGTCTGCGTGATGGGCGCGCTGTTGTTTTCTCGTCGCCTGTCGACGTCGGTCATGGGCGGCCGCTGCGCTTCGTGGCCGGCGTACGTTTGTTGGCGCACGAGCCCGCGCCGGTCCAGCGACTGCGTGACGGCTTGGTAGTTGCCGCGGCGCGAGCGAGACGAGGGCGAGAGCGACCGATCGAGCGACTCCATCGCGTTCATGCGCGGGCCAACGTTCGACTTGAGCTTGGGTTTCTGTTGCTGTACCGGGCCAAAGAAGAAGTCGAGGAGCCGCGAGCTCTGCACCGCCTTGGACGCCGGCGACGCGCTGCCCTCGTGGCGCGTCTGGAGGCGGTTGACGCGCATGGACTTGGTCGGGTATTGCAGGAGGTTCGCCGGCGGTCCCGGCGTCGACTCGGTCGTCGTGTCGACTCGGATCATCGGCGACAGCAATGAAAAGGGGACTGACACCGAGTATCCGTACGCTGTAATGCGGCAGAAAGAGTGTGTCGATCCGTAGCCGGTGCGAAGAGGCTGCAGCTACGTGCACGCAACTTTGCATACATTCTACGATGGCATCGATGCTCAGATGGTACTTTAAAGAGTCGTGCGAATAGCCAATTTTGCCTGTCACGGAGCATGTGACGCCGCGCTTTTGCGTCGCCTCTAGCCGAGCGGCTCTTTTTATCGCGCGCGTCAATTCCCATTACATTCGCCAAGTACTTTGTGACGAAACGCTAAAATATGACGAAACTGGCTGCTTCCAACCCGACTTTCTCGAAAGCGTCCATATTTCTACAATACACGGTCCCCTGGGACAAGGCACTCGGTATTGATCATTGCCACCCTCTCTTCCAATTCGCGACAGGGCGATGGACCTTGATGCGGCCGTCTCTGCAGGTCCAAGATACCACGATAGCAGCCACACAAATGCGTATATCGCTGAGACTTGCCGTCAACCTCCGATTGGACGGTAGCAAAAGCGGCACCTTCGTCGAGCCTACCTCTATGAACGACAAAAAAGCTCCGTGGACAACTCGTACTTTAGGACGCTCCATCCTGGACCCTCAACATCGTTTGGAGCGAGTGCAAGACTCTGTGAGCTACAGCTAATGACCAGGCTAATGACACAGCTCATCTGTGAGAGGCCAACTCAACCGGTGTCTGCTGTTTCGAACGCTCGAGGCGTGGCTGGTATAGAGAAAACCTCTCTGCAAACTACTCCGGCGTGGTATTCACTGCTCGGCTTTCACTAGCATGACGTCTATCGCCGCTCCCGCGCTGCAAGACCGTCGTGCTACCACTACAGTGTAAATGGCTCAAAGATCGCTGCCGCTGTCTTGACGAGTGGAGCGCAGAGTAGAAGGCTAGGTCTTTGAAACACGACAGAATACCATGAAGCCCGAAGCAGCATGAGACAATGGCCTGAAGAAGACAAGGCCAAGCCAAGAGGACAGGGCAGGTCGCGCCGGAAATTGTGCATAAATTGAGACAGAGACGAGAAACGTCGATTTCTTGAAGCATGTCCTGGTCGGATCGTGAAAGCGCGCGACTCTCTCCGTGGGACGCGTGCTCAAGTGCAAAGGCAACCTCAAGAATCTACAGGTCAAGAGCCATGGTGCATAGCAGCCACCCTCGTCATGGCCTTGTCCGTGTTGGCGGCGTCTTGGCAGTGCGTCCACTGTTACACATTAGGCGCTGTAATGTGGCGCCAACGACCGACGCCTCGACGATCCACGTAACAACAACTGCCTCCATTACGCACGGCAAGTGATGTCTACGGTCGCAGCTCGTCGGTGTCGTCGTCCGCCGTCGCTTCCTTCGCCGCTTCCTGCGCTTGAAGCAGCTCGATGTCTTCCAAAAGTTGGTGTACCGTTGGGCGCAAGATGATGTTGACACCTTCCTGGGCAGCGAGGCGGCGCTCCCGGGCCTGCACGCGCACGCCAAAGCCAAAGATGGTGCAGCCGCGCTCAATGTCCTTTGTGGTAATGTTGCCGAGGCCGACGTGGGCCGTGTGAATGAGCGGCATCGCATCCACCGTATCAAGAATGCTCGTGAGCGACCCCGCCGTGTCTGCCTTGATGACGATCGGCGCACCAAAAAAACCCTTGAGCGGCACTGGCTCCGCGACCTCGTCTTCTTGGGTCTCGTCTTCCTTGAGCACTGCGCACTCTTGAAAGTCCATGTTCATTTCCCTGCACGACAACAAGAGAGCTGTGATGCAAACGACGCGGTCAATACGCAACGCACCGTTGTGCCATGATCTCTTCGGCGCGGTCCTTGGATACGACGTGGAAGCCAAACTCGAGCGGCGCGTCGCGGTGCCGAGACACATTTTTGAACGTGACGTCGACGACGTGGCCCGGCGACGCGACGGGCACGACGTCGCCGTTGGCGTTGCGAATCGTCTTGACGACGCCGTGGATCATGCCGCAGATGAAGTGGTCCTTTGGGTGCAGCAGCCCATGGAAGATCATGACGCGGATGACCGTGCCCATGCCAATCGAGGCGACAACCTCGAGGGCCGTGCCTACGGTGCATGAGGGATTGGAATCGTCACAGTAGAGACCAACGGACCGGTGGCGTCGCCGCCCTTTGTGCCATAGTACGCGGTCAGGTCGACATTCGGCAAAATGGCCAAGATCTTCTCCTTGAGCTCGTCCAAGTTGGTTCCGAGCTTGGCCGAGATGGGCACGACGGGGCTCGTCTCGAGCGCGACGTAGCTGCGCACCTCTTTTTCGACCCTACGATTCTGTCACGTCAGCATGTCGGCGCTGGATCTGCACAGACGCACGCGTCGAGGGCGTCCGGCGTCGCCTTGTCCATCTTGTTGATGCACACAATGCTTGGGACGCCGAGGTCTTCGATGCAGCCGATGGACTCTTCGGTCTGGAGCAAGCAACCCTCGTCGGCCGCGACGACCAAGACGACGACGTCAGCGACCGACGCCGCGTTGTTGCGCATGCGCGTAAAGTGAAAGTGCCCCGGGGTATCGAGGAACGTCGCCGGCGTCTCAAAGTTGAGGTCGGTCAAGCACACGTGGATCTTTTGCGTAATGCCTTCCACTTCGCGGTCGGCGACGTTCGTGCCCCGGAGTGTGTCCATGAGTGTCGTCTTGCCGTGGTTGACGTGGCCCATGACGGCAATCACCGGCGGGCGCGTCTGGCACATGTCCCGCTTCTCGTGCGGAATGTCGTGCTTCCCGACCGCCTCCGGCTCGACGCTGTCGTACACCACAAGCGCGTTATGGTGGGCCGCGATCTTGGCCGCAACCTCGAACGGCAAAATGACTTGCTTGAGCGTCTCAAACTTGTACTCGACGTTGTTGTGCGTGAGGTAATACTTGTGGTAGTGCTTCTTGCACGCGAGCTTGGCGACGTCGTCCGCAGGCACCTTGAGCTTCTTGGCCAAGTCGCGCACGCGAATGTAGTTGGGCAGCAGCACGGTCTTCTTGAGCTTCGAGGCAAATCCGCGCGAGCCCGCGAGCACGGTCGTCGACCGCAGGTTGCGCCACAGCATCTTTGGTCGTGGCCAAGAAAGAGCAATGGCACCTGATTGGCTACACGCCAGCGAATCAAAGTGCGTCCATTGCGACCTTTGACCCAACCAATCATTGCACGAATCCACTACATTACACTATTTCCAATCATTCAACACGATTTCATGCACCGCGTGGTACTATCGCGAGTTGAAGAGACATCTTCAGAGACAGCGAAGACGAGAGACCACTCTTTCATGCACGTCGCCAGCACCACGCCGCTTCAGACTGACTACACTGCACTACCTCGCTAAATGATCGTGCTGGACATCTCTTCGTACATGAGTATCAGCCGTCTCAGGTGGAAGAGGAGGAGGATAATCATCATCACGATGGCAACCGGCTCAGGAAATGCGCGCAGAAAAATCCAGTGCATGCGACGTGAAATACTGTGAAGTTGCTCTTTGTCGATGTCAACACTTCCACAACGTCGACGCCAGCTCGTCGACGCCGTGCGCGACGAGTACTGCTTGTAGCCCATCCCGTTGGTTGCGTAAGATAACTTTCGATCCAATAACGTCCGTCGACTTGCATGACGTGATGCTGCAACCGCAGGAGGCGAAGTTGCTGCGGTCTCTATAACGCGCCGCGCTGCACAGAAAACGGTGGCCGCAATAGGGCGAGTAATAAGAGGCTTCTTTCATCTAGGCCCCGCGCGCATTGAGCTCTCGGCTCGTCGGCTTGATGCCTACCGGTAGCGAGCGATCGAAGCGGTGCTGGATTAGGACTTGGCGCATGAGCCAGCACGTCGACGCCGCCAAAAGAAACGCCAAGTGTACGGATACGTGTCTATTTTTCCGGATGTCTATCAACCGGTCGTGATTTTTTTACGAGATTTTATTTTGCATACAAAACGCAAGGTGTTTGTGCCATCGGCCGGCGGATAAAAAGTCTGGCCATGCAAGTGTTCAGAGCGTTTTTGCAGTCGCCTAGTTCTCCGAGGGTTGGCGACCACGCGTAAGATCTCCATGATGATGAACTGCATGATGCTCCCGGCAACCGAGTCGACGATGGTCATGGGCGGCCTCGCCGACGACGCCTGCAGCCTCGGCGGGACGACGCCCCTCGACTTTGCCTACGACGGCGCGCCGTCGACGCACGCCGAGCTTGTCGCTCGCGCGTCCACGATCGACGCGTGCTGCAGCCCCGCTGCCGTGCGCCGAGGCGGCGAGGCCACGCGCAAGAACCTGTGTATATGCGTCGACGACGTCGCGGCGCGGCTTGGCGCGATCGACAACAAGTCGGATGATGACGACGACGACGACGTGACGTCCGAGGCGAGCGACTCGGCGACCGCCGACGATGTCGAGTATGACGACGACGAAGCCATGTGCAAGCGGAAACGCATGGGCACGTTCGACGCCGCCGACGACACGTCGGGCTACGTGAGCCTCGCGTCCTGTGAAGAGGCCTTCCACGGTAGAGCAGTGTCGGCACGAGATGGTCTGACCGCATGATCTAGTCTCCAAGCGCCCCAAGCTCGAGTCCATCGACTACTCGTGCTCGTACCCTGGTAGCATTGCGGAGACGAATGCATTGGCTCATCGACGCCATTAGAGACGACGGCGCACGTCCAGCTCTCGGCCGTCCACAATGACTCGATGCGCTTCTTCTTTACGCCTTTTGGCGCCGCACCGTCGATGGGCGCATCGCAGCCGCTCGCGGTGCAATTCCCATTTGCAGCGTCAGGGACCTTCGAGATGGTCGGCTCGTCGCGCGTGATCGCGGAGAAGACGCGGTCGACACCGGCCACGCCGCGCCTCGTGGACATGGACCCCTGATCGTCGCATCGCCCTCGTCCCGTATTTATCTCTCTTCTTCATCGCGACGACCGGTCCACCTCCTCGATCGATCCCTGTACTACTCGACTGTAAAAAATCTCCACTATTCTCCCATGCTTGTCAAGGTGTAGAAGCAGAAGTAGAAGCGTCGTCATATAGGAACCGAGCATACACGAGGGTGCGCAATCCCTTACGGCATGGCCTGGAGCGCGCGGGCAGCAAAGAACTGCACGTCGCCGTCCGGGTCTTGGAGGAGCGCGTGCAGGCACGGGTGGGCCGTCGTCGCGAGGACGGCCGGGTCGACGGGGCCGACCATGGATTCCAGCGTCTTGGCCACGTTGAAGCGGATGTTGGGCACCGGGTCCTACAGAAAAAAACACCGTGTTGAGCGCCTCGAAAAGACAGCCAAAGGTACCGCGGCCAGCTCGAGCACGATCGGGAGAATCGTGGCTTGGATCGCGTCGGATGGCATCGCTTGCGCCAACACCTACGTACGCGATGCATCAGTTGGATGAAGGGGCGAGAACGGACCTTGACGGCGCGCAGCGAGATCATGCGGTAGAGGTAATTCGGGTTGGTGTGCATGGTAAATATTCTGGGCACGATGTGGTGCCGGGCCCAGTCGACGCCAAAGTGCTGTGTCAAGCGCTGCAGATTCAGCGCCGCGGCCTCGCGGATCGAGAAGACGCTGTCGCAGAGCCAGCTCATGCACATCTCCATGAGGTGCTCCTCAAAGTACGAGACGCCCAGCTGCGACGCGAGCGTCGGTACAAACTCGATGATTGCGAGACGCACGCGCCACTGCCGGTCCTCGGCCAGCTGCACGATCGCCGGCAAGAGCGACTGCGAGAGCTGGTCGATGCCAACCACGTCGTTGACGTGGTCGAGGTTCGAGATGATGTTAAGACGCACTTCCGAGTTCTCATCCGACAGCAGCTAGCCGCATTTGGTGTCTCAACACTAAGATCTACGCATCGATGGCAGTGTACCTGCAGGAAGAGCGGCAGCAAATGTGCCACCGCATGCTCGCGGCCCAAGTACGGCGCCATCTTCATGACGACCGACGCCAGCGACGCGCGAACGTGCTCGGACGGATCCCGCGCCAAGGCCGTGCACGACGGAATCACCTTGGCCACGAGCTGGGCCGGGTGGATAAAGGCCGACGCCCCGTGCGTCTTGGACGCTGCAATCGTCTTGACCTCGGCCTCCGTATCGCCCAGAAGCGGAACCAAGCACGTGTCACCTACACAAAACAACCGAATGGAAATTGACGATCGCCAAGTGCGCGTACAGATGGTCGTGCTGGCCACTTCCGGCCCAACGGCCTCGCAAATCTCGGGGAGCTTGTTGCCGACCGACCACCGGACGCGCCACGCCGTGTCTTTGGCGGCCGCGCAAATGATCGGGATGAGCTGCGTCATCTTGACGTCTTCCGGTACGAGCTGCGCGAGGGCCACCGCGTTGTCGACCGTTTGAAGGCGCACCGAGTCTTGGCGATCTTGCGCGAGCGAAATGAAGAGCGGCATGAGCTCGGTATTGGCCGTCGCCGCGTCCGTCTACTTGGTCGTTAGAATTCCGTACAGAAAGCAGCAGCGTACCAACAACGCAAACGGACCCAGCGCCGTCGAGGCGGCCTTGCGCACGAGCGGGAGGTCGTCACGGCAGAGCTGGCCAAACATGCCCCGCATTTCAGCTTGGATCGCCGGCGTCAATGCGTTGTAGCCCACTTGAAAGAGACTGCAAGCAGCAATGCGCGACGTGTACCTAGAAACTACTGCGTGAGCCCAATGATCGTTGTAGAGCGCGACGAGACCAGTCGCGCGTGACAAGGCGGCGCAAGACTGCCACAAAGTGCTCCGTAATGTGCTCTGGCGACATTTGCTGCACGACCTTGACCATCGACTTGCACGCCTACGGATGCATGTCACCACTGGAGTGAAATCATGGTTTCTGTCGCCTACCATGTCTCGGACCGCGGCCTCGTCCACGGCCACGAGGGTTTCGAGCAAGAAGAGCAAGTGATACGCATTGAGCGCACCGCCGACGAGTTCGACAAATTCGCCTGCAAGATGCGTGAGACCATGTCGAGACAATGCAGTAGCTCAATGTACCAAGCTCTTGCGCGAGCGCCAGGAGGATCTCGTCGTCGTCGTCCAAGGTCTCTTTGCACCACTCGTGTGAGGCCCATGGGTCGCCCGAGGATCGCAGTACCGTTAAGAAACGGAAGCAGCTCGTCACGCGTGCGCTGCGGGCCGAGCGCCGAGGCTACATGCAAGGCCATGAGCCACAGCGACGCGCATGCTCATGGTACCAATCACTTGCACCTTCTTGATCGCTTGCAGCCGCAGCTTGGCGTCGTCATGGCGCAGCTCGTCGACCAAGACGGCTACGGCGTTGATCGTCCCATCATCTAGGCAGCGCCATGAGCTCCATGCTGCGGCGTCGACCACGCGTACCTTCCATCGCGTCTACCGTCACCTCTCTCGCGGAAGTCGCTCCGTCGCTGGAATTAGCTTGTGGGGAGAAGACACAAGCCAAATGTATGGGGCGCTCGAAACCTCTTATACATAATATCTATACCACATGTATTTCAAGAGGTTGGAACGCGTTGCCTGAGTTGGTCGACCGGTCAACTTGCCGTCGAGCGACTTGATTTTGCTTTCTCCAGCTCCCGCGAGCTCTCGCGTCCATCGCTAAACAATCAACTCGTGGGTGGGTGTACATCAACTCAACAAACGACGACGACCTACTAACTAAAGCGTGGCCGAGATCTTTGCGTCAGGATATTTCCATGTCGCAGGCCTCGTTCGCAACAACGGTACCTCAAGTGCAAGGTGACTCGACTTTCCCACAGCTCCACCACAGCGCTGCCCAAGGTCATGCTACTCGATGCTCCGCCATCGAAAGCTCGTCAATCGCAAGCAGCCATGGACGGAGGCGACTGGGCGTGGACCGACGACACCTAACCTCACTTGCCGCCGGTCGCGAAGATCGCGTGGCTCGCAACACACACACGTGCACGTCATTCACAGACGTTATCGCAATCAAACGCAGAGAAAGGAAGAGATGCATTGGTGCTGCCGGTGGCTACGACGACGCGCGGCTGCTCGATGGTGCTGGCGCGCGGTTGGCGTGCTTGTGGTTTTCGTACTCTTGGTCGTCCGTGGGCAGCTCAAAGCGACAGACAGGGCATGAGTTGTGCTACAGAAGCTCGTGTCAATGCGGATGGCATAAGACGGCTTCGTACTTGGGCCAGCCAGGGCAGGATGCAGTCCGGGTGAAAGTCGTGGGTGCAGGGCAGCCTTCGGATCTCGTCGTGGAGGGCAAACATGTCCTTGCACACGGCGCAGTCCTGGTTCTTGGCCACGTCCTCCTACATGCCATTCATTGCATCAGCCCACATGCGCATGCTATCCTTGTGGACCTCGGTGATGTGCACAACGGGCAGGCTCTCAACGACCGACTTGGAGGCTGGCGGCGCGCCATGCTATTAGACACACGCGGGTGCTATATCGCAACCAGGTCGACGGGCGCTGTACCTGGTTCGGATCGTTCTGCATCAAGTGGTTGATGATAGTCGAGATGTTGCCAAAGGCGTAGTCACCAATGGTTGCGGGGGCACCTTGCCCGGGTTGCATCTGGAGCATCGACCCGATCGCGTTCAGAAGGCCCGAGCCGCCGATTGCATTGCCGCCTGAAATGTACACTTCGACAGGGTGGCCGGTGCCGGTGCGCGTGAAGATGCGGTTCCGCGTCGTACGGGCGGCGCCGTTGGACGTCGCCTCAAACAGCCTACGTCGTGCTTGAGCACTCGTTTCAAGCAACGTCGTCAGTAGCGTACGGTCCTCCGCGGCGCCCTTCCTCTCGGCGAGGAAGCGCCTGTGCGTATGGTGTGTTGGCCTATGGAAGAAGATCCATAACATCTTCCTGCGTGGAATTGGACCTTCAACCTCGTTCGGCGCGGCGCGATCGGCGTCACGGGGGCGCCGGCCAGGTAGCTCCAGACGGAACATCTCAGGAGGCAGCGCGTCTTGCTCGTCGTCGCGCGGAGGCTCGGCCGCCGGTGGCACAAAGTTCTGAGGCCGGTCCGCAGCGTCCTCTTCGAGCTCTTCCACGAAGCAGCCGCCGCAGCCCTGGCATTCGAGCTCGTGCGACTCGACGTTGAAGATCGTCGTGACGTTGGATGCGCACTCGTGGCACCAGTACGTCGGCGCTACGGTCGGCGCGGCCTCGCGCGGCAAGGTCGCGTCGACGTCCGTGCTTGCGACCATTGTGCTCTTGCTGGCAATGGGAATTCTGGGTAAAACCCGTCGTTTTGCCCTGAAAATAGACTGACTATCGGCGCATTTCATTCGTCCGAGCCACTTGCAATACAAACACCAAGCTTGTGGATCGAGGCCATTCGGAATCCCACCGATTTCAAACAGCCGTTGGAGGTTTAGCCCACACCGTTTGTCCCACCATCGACCGATCTTCTGCGCTGGCAACGACGCCATGCAAGTGCCACAGAGACGCAGCCAGCCCACAGGCAGTGGACCGACGTCCTTGGTTGCCACAGCTGATAGCGTCGCCATTCCATTCCGTCTCATTGCTCGATGCCCAGCAAAGCAGGTGTGCCATCCCAGCCATCACGCTGGAATAGCTGCTGGAATACATTCTGCCAAGGCCGCAACATGTAGCTCCGTAGCGCATCAAGCTACCGAGTAGCGGGCGAGCCACTGCGGTACTGCGGTACTACATTGCAATGGCCACGTTGCGTTCGAGGTCGAGTTGCGCGGGACAGAGGAAAGGTCATGTCGACGCGCCGAGATTGCCTTTCCCGCAGGATCTCGCAATGGACAGGCGAACCAACGACGCCGGTGAGACATCCAGGAACGCGCCCGTGGCCTTCATCCACGGAGCTGAGCACGGAGGATGACGTCTTCTGCCGTGCCCAGTCCCATTCCGAGGTCGGCGATCCTTGGTGTTCCAGCGATTCTTGGTCATTTCGCGATCCGCAACGAATGGCGCCGACGTTTCCGACGGGTCGCGCCAGCTATGTCGAGATGCTGTCGCCTCGTGACCACGAGGCAGCGGTGACAATGCATCCGATCGAGTCGTGCAATCGCATCTCGTTTGCGCTCATGCTCTGGATGGACGGCTTGATCCGCCGCGGCGCCACGACGCCGCTGCAAGAGCACGACGTGTGGCTGCTCCCGAGCGATGACACGGCGGCAGCCCTCAGTGCCCGCTTCTCGGCCGAGTGGGCCATCGAGAAGACGCGCCCGACGCCACGCTTCCACAAGGCGCTGTGGCGCACGATGCGTCGCCGGCTGTGGTGCACACTCGGGCTCTACCTCCTCTACTCGTTCATCATGCTGCTGCAGCCGATCGTGATCAAGTCGCTTTTGCAGTACATGCAAGGCAAGCCGACCGCGCTCGGGATCGAGTCCGGCTACGGCCTCGCGGCGCTGCTCACGGTCGTCTCGCTCATTGCCGTGACGGTCATCGACTTTGGGCAGCTGCTCGCGTCCAACCTTGGCTGCAACGCCAAGACGATCATCATGGACGTTGTGTACCAGAAGAGCCTCAAGCTCTCGGGATTCGCCAAGCGGGGCATGTCCTCTGGTGCGATCGTCACCTTGTCTGGCGTCGACTCGGAGCGGCTCTTTGACGGCTTCCTCATCGGCCCGTGGAGTCCGACCGCACCGATCTCGATCGCAGCGATCTTCGTCATGATTGGCTTGGAGCTGGGCTACGTTGTCGGCCTTGTCGGCTGCGTCTTCATGTACCTCATCCTGTTTCTCGGGTATCTCTCGGCCAAGACTGTCGGCGAGACGCGCCGCGCGCTCCTTAACGTGCAGTCGGAGCGTGTGAAGCTCACGAACGAGGTGCTCCAGGGCATCCGCGTCGTCAAAATGTACGGCTGGGAGCGCGACCTCGAGGCGGCCATCGATGCCATTCGCGCGCAGGAGCTGGTGTTTCTCAAGCAGTACCACCGCCGGCGCGTCTTCAATACGGCAGCGCTCTCGGTCGCGCCCGTCATTTGCCTCGCTCTGTGTCTGCTTTTGTACGTCGCCCAAGGCAACGCGCTCTCGCCCGACATCGCCTTCACCGTGCTCGCCTACATGAACGTTGCGCGGCTGCCGTGCTACAACTTTTCCAACGGCAGCCTCTTTGTGCAGGAAGCCCTGACATCCTGCGACCGCGTCGGCACCTACTTGCTTGCAGACGAGGTCGTCGAGTCTGCGACGACAGACGCTGACCAAGTGCCCAAGGTCGCGATCACGGACGGCGACTTTACGTGGCACGCGAGTCCGTCGACCGACGCCGACCCGTCGCTACCGTTGACGCTGCGCAACATCCACCTCCACCTCGCCCCTGCCTCGCTCACGATCGTGGTCGGCGCTGTCGGCAGCGGCAAGTCCAGCCTCGTCTCGGCCCTCCTCGGCGAGATCCACCAAGTGCGCGGCACCTGCCACGTCACCGGCAACGTCGCGTACGTCAGCCAAGAGCCGTGGATCCAGCACGAC
>NW_012156412.1:32795-37395 GCF_000151545.1 Saprolegnia parasitica CBS 223.65
TATCTACTTGCTGGACGACCCACTGAGCGCGCTGGACGTGCACGTGGCGGGCGCGGTGTTTCGGGACTGCGTGCAAGGTCTCTTGGCGAGCAAGACGACGTTATTGGTGCTCAACAGTCACTACCATCTGCTGCCACATGCGGACCGTGTCGTGGTCTTGGTGGACGGCGCGATCGCGGCCGACGGGCCGTTTGACGTGGTGAAGGCGCAGTTTCCGGACCTTCAGAGCTCTGCAGAAGGCGAGGCAGTGACCAAGACGGACGCCGGTCAAGTCGTTGCCGCCACGGGAACCAAGACACCCTCAGGCCTCGTCGAAGACGAAGAACGAGCAGCGGGCGGTGTCTCGTCCACAACGTACCTGGCGTACCTTGGCTCCTCGGGCTGGAGCAGCAGCGCAACGGTCGTTGCGATTGCGATCCTCTTTGGCATAACGCAAGGGCTCGTGACATTGGGCGACTGGTTCATGGGCTACTGGTCGACGCATGATGGCCACCTCTCGCAGCTGTGCTTTGCCAGCCTCTTTGTCGCGATGGCATTTGGCTCGCTCGGTATCATCTGGGGGCGCAGTCTTTTCCTGCTCGTGCTCTCGCTTCGGAGCTCCAAGGCACTGCACGCGTCGCTGCTCACCAAGGTGCTCAGCGCGCCTGTCAATACCGTTTTTGATGTGACGCCCGTCGGCCGCATCCTCAACCGGTTCTCGAGCGACTTGGACCAAGTCGACTCGCAGCTGCCGCTCTTTGCTCTCTTCCTCCTTCAAACGCTGGCGCAGGTCCTCGCGGTCGTCGTCGTCTGCGCTGCCTCGCTGCCGTTCATTCTCGTCGTCTATCTCCCGATCGCAGCCGTCTTTTTCTGGATCCAGCGGCTCTACGTTACGCCGTCGTGCGACCTCAAGCGCATGGATGCGACGACGCGCTCGCCGGTTCTCAACGTGCTCTCGGAGACGATCCACGGTCTCTCGACGATCCGCGCCTTCCGCATGAGCAGCGAGTTTGCCGCCAAAAGCCGCGCCGTGATTGCGGACAACAACAGGTTCTTCTTTGCGTACCGCATGCTTGCGCGCTGGCTCGCCATGCGTCTCGACTGGGTCTCGTGCCTCGTGGTCGCCGCTGTCGCCTTCTTGCTTATCGCGTGCAAGGACGCGGTTGGCCCCGTCGCCGCCGGCCTTGCGCTGACGTATGCGTCGCAGATGACGTCTGGGCTCTCCGCGCTCACTGGTGTCTACGCTCTTGTGGACAACATCATGACGTCCGTCGAGCGCCTCGAAGAGTACAACAGCCTCGAGACCGAAGGTGACACACGAGTCGTCACGACGACCGTCGACGCGTCGTGGCCAACCCAAGGCGTCGTCACCTTTGACCACTACGCAATGCGGTACCGCGACCACCTCGACCTTGTCCTGAAAGACGTGTCGTTTACCGTGCCGGCTGGCGCCAAGGTCGGCATCTGTGGCCGCACTGGCTCGGGCAAGAGCTCGCTCATGGTCGCGCTCTTCCGCATGGTCGAGGCGGCCTCTGGTCGCATCCTCATCGACGGCGTCGACCTCGCATCCATCGACTTGCACACGATGCGGTCGCGGCTCACCATCATCCCGCAAGACCCCGTCCTCTTCTCGGGCTCGCTGCGCTTCAACTTGGATCCGTCCAATGGCTCGAGCGACGACGAGCTCTGGAGCGTGCTCAAGCAAGTGCACTTGGGTGACACCATCTCAACTCTTGAGTTTGAGGTCGCCGAGAAGGGCGGCAATCTCTCGGTGGGCCAGCGACAGCTGCTCTGCATCGCGCGCGCCTTGTTGCGCAAGAGCCGCGTCGTCTTGCTGGACGAAGCCACGGCCAGCATCGACTTGGCGTCCGACCGGCTCATCCAAGAAACCATCAAGGAGTGCTTTGGTCACGACGTGACACTGCTTGTGATTGCACACCGTCTGGACACGATTCTGGACAGCGACCAGATTCTGGTGATGGCCGACGGTCGCGTGGCCGAGTACGGACCCCCGAGCGAGCTGCTTGCAAACGAAGCAAGTGCGTTTGCACAGCTGGCCAAGCAGACACAACAATAGAGATGTAGATAAGTGTACAATACGTTGCGTAAGAGTCTTTTTACCCACAACCCTAAACCTGTTTTGGTTTGGACAAAACGACCTGCAACCGCTTGTCAACATTCACGCGGGCGTTACAACGGCAATAGTTCAACGCTGCCCATGCAAACGCTGCCCAAACAAACGCGCGCCATAGGATACAGCAGACACTCTGTCTTTGGATCGCACTCGAGGCGCGCGGGGAGCGTGATGCCGTTGATGGCGAACGAGACCCTCCTGTCTCGGTGATGCCACGTCATTTGGAGCAAAATCGAGCACAAGGGCGCCGTTGCGTCATGCTGGACGATGTTTGTCCGGTTTTCGGGCTGCGAGTAGATGTCGCCCTTCTCGCACTTGAAGAACCAGCCGGGAATGGGCTTGGCCGGGTCAGGCACTGGCATCGATGGCTCCCAGACGGTAAACCCGACGTCGACCAAGCTCCCGAGCTGGACACGCACAGCAAACGTGGTTGCTGGTGTCGACGCGATGACGATGCTCGGTTTCCAGTTGACTTGTGACGTCGAGCTTCCGTGAAAGAGGAGCCACGGAGACGAGTGCTTCGGGTCCCAGCACAAGACGGGGCGCGACGCGTTCTCAAAGCCGATTTGCAGATAGTCCAACATGTCGCGAAGGTCGGACGCTTCGGCATCGTCAAGCTCACTGCAGGGAAGCGTCCCTGTGCGCAGAAACCGCATGACACACGCAAAGAGGCGAGCATCGAGGTCTAAAAAGTAGGCGCCTAAACACTGTTATGCGCGTCGTACAGCAGACAACATTACCATCGTCGTTCGGTCGCCACGTGTCCGAGGAGAGCATCGCTTCAAAGTAGCTTCCTGGCACGCGTAGCAGCGTCTCGCGCGCGGTTTTAAACAATGTACCACCAACATTGAGTGTGACCATCTTGGTTGTTGGGGCACTGTCGATCTTGGTACGACGCGGCGTGTCGAGGCGCTGGAGCAATTCGAGCTGGGCGGCGATGCGCACTTCCTGCATCCGCAGCGCCTCCTCCTTGGCGGCCAATGCGTCCGCAATCGCCTCCATCTCGTGCACGACTTGGGCTCCTGGCGTGTCGTGAAGTGCCGCGATGCGCGCCGTCAAGCTGGTGCTGCTGTCAACCATGTTCGCTGTTGATTGCAAAATGAAAAATGCGTCATAATGACGTGGCAGCGCCATAGAACGGGCGTACAACCCAACGCAGCTGGCTCTTGGCACCTCAACGTGGCGCACAGACGTGGAGGCTGGTTGACAGAACATAGCAACCAGGACACTCGACGAGAAAAACACTCCATCGACATATAAAGGCATGGGAAAGAAGACTCGAAGGAGGCCGAAACCGACCTTGGTCCATCTAGACAGAAATTAAAACGGCCTGGAAGGTTGCGTGGGAGTCGCTCGGTTGCTGCTATATGACCTTCTTTCTGCGATGCTGGGTCAACTGCACCTTATAAAATAGGACCGGAGAAGAGGAAACGAGCTACGCCACTTTTTGCACTCGAACTCGGTTAACATCGAAATGGCCCTGGAAAGTTGCGTGATTTCTGGACCGTTGCTGGTCGGCGCTGCCGCCATTAGATCGCTCGGTTCAATCATACCATGGCTCTGAGTCACACCAGTAGAGCGAAAAGTCCTCCTCGCGGTCTATTTATGCAGTCTCGCCCGAGTCGCACAAGTATGTGCAGCCTGCGGCGACCGATCAATACCGCTGTTGTTGCCCACACAATAGAATAGTACGAGGGTTTTGGACGCCAATCCAACAAAACGAGGTTCCGGCGATAACTCACTACGCTTCACGGCCCAACTCAACTGTGATCTCGTGAAGGTAGCAGCGATGAACATTCGCTCGGTGCCCTGGGCTCTGCATTTCCCAACGATGCAATTGTCGCCGTCTTCCACCACCCCTAACCACTGAAGAAGGGGATGTCTGTGTCAAGCGGCATAATCCTCGCATCCGGCCAAACGATGTGATCTTCTATCTATCTATCTATCTATCTATCTATCTATCTATCTATCTATCTATCTATCTATCTATCTATCTATTAATTGTTACAAAATTCGTGCAAAAGCTCAACGATTCGTGCAAAAGCTCAACGATGATATTGGATTTGTGTTGGTTTTACATGAGCGAGTGGATCAACCAAATAGTCATGAGGATCGTGACGAGGACCTTGAGCACAAACGTGCGCGAGTGCTTTCGACTCTCGGCGCTGGGTTGAATGGCTGCGTGCAGCGCCGCCGCGCTGATCCGGCCCGTTTTTTTGGTCTCGGCGGCCGCCAGCAGCAGCTTCTTCATCTGCGTCAACGTCGGAACCTCGACGTTGGTCTTGGTCGCGAGCTCGAACACGTCTTCGTACTCGTACGGGACCTCCGTCAAGAGACCGCCCGCCATGTCTGTCTACATCGGCGCGTCACATTACCGATCTTCCTACATCGTGCCCTCGAACGTACGGTCAGGAGCGGATGGCCGTCGTCAACGACCGAGACGCCAAAGTCGACGAGCCGCAGCACAATATGGTTGAAGACCGCGTT